>NW_026988442.1:87615000-87787500 GCF_030222135.1 Aotus nancymaae
TTAACTTCTCTTGGTCTCAATTTCCTTATTACTAAAGGGAACTGGAGGGATAGATGGTAAAACGCCATAGGATTATGTTGAGGTTTAGAGCAAAGAGTGTGTGCAGCCTAGCCCGTACCGTTTCTAGCGTCGAGTACACACCGATGAATGGCAGTAGTAATTGCCAGGCAATTTTTTGGCACATCAGTTTAGTTTGATTCATATCTAGAACACATGAGTGCTGAGAGGTACAGACGCCATGTGATGTAGTGGAACAGGCACTGGAGCTAAGTCTGAGCAGTTAAGTACTTGTCTTGAATCAGCCACCTGCTAGACTGAGAGTGTGGATGAGACGTGGAATCACTCCAAGCCTTAGTTTCATCTTCTGTAAATTGGGAGCCGTGACCCCTGTCCCATGTGCTGACCTCATAGGGCTGTATGGGGGATCTACAAGGTGGTGTCCCTGCCAGAGTTGTATGCAGGGGAGTTGTTGGTGTTATGCAAAACTGGGACAGGACCCTGTCTCTGCCCCAGAGGAACACTTGGTGTGATTGGTGACACTCAGCTAGGAAACTCGGGGAAAACGTTGGTATCACACCAGGGCTGACGTGATGCCACAGACAAAGCTGGAAACTCTGGCCCACAGCCCGCTGCTGGCGTGAGGCTTGTTTGGATTTGTGGGTCCTCACTGCAGATGGAGGAGCTCAGCAGCTCTTGAGGAGATTTTTGCTTTCAGGAAACAAATTCAATTCCTATCTTTGAAATTCTGTTGTCTTTCAGGGCCAGCTGGGTCTGCCTGAAATCTTGGCTGTCATTTGAGGATATTTCTGTGCATGTAGAGATTATTCCAAAAAAGGCTTCCCGCTCCTTCTTGCCTTTTCCAGCTCCTTCCAATGTTTCCAGGGGAAGGGAATGCGGAATTCGCTCTTCAGCCCTGTATGTGAGGCATGGTGTTAGACGGTGCGCATACGCTTTCCCGTTTCATCGTCACAACATTGTTACCTGGTGGGTATTACCATCAGTTTACAGACGTTGAATGAGAGTCAGAATCAGTAAATTTAAAGGAGAATTTTATTCCTGGGTTCACATGCATGAAACATATGACAACGCATGAAAAAGTGAAATAGAGTACAAGTCCACCATCTGGGCAGTCTTAAGACACCAGTCCAAACCTGTTTGCAGTCATCCATCCATCAAGAAGGGAGTCTCTGTGGCCTGGGGTGGCTGTCAGATCAGAACCATACAAACAGGAGGAGGGCACTGGGTGGCTGGATGAAGTAAGTGAAGTCTTCTGGCTTGGCTTTTTGTCCTCCTCAAGGCAGCCTTTGATAAAATCTGCCAATGATTAGTAAGGTGAAGGGGACTTGAGGCAAGTGGGACGCATCTGGTCTCTGTCCTGTCATGGTGGGGAACTTAAAACTCTAGGGTCTTTTAGCCAAAGGAGGGTTCATCAGTCCCTTGAAGTCATGCAGGACTTTTATTTCAGTCCTCACAGATGAGGAAACTGAGGCTTGGAGAGGTCAAATAACTCATTCAAGGGTATAAATGAAAGAGCTGGTAAGCAGCAACGTCAGTCTTTAAACCATCATGAGTGTCTACTTCTATGCTTAGCTCTGTATTTCCTTCGGAAGGCTCCCTCCGTCAGGCACCTTGGAAGACCTCACACAGCTATGAGCTCACATATGTTCCAGCTTTTACTTATCTACACACTGACTCCTTCACTGCCTGCTAGCATGCCCCGTGGGGGTGGCGCATGTGTGGCATTTGTGAAGTTGGTTGTTTTGAAGCAGGGGCCAGGGAGAGTATAGTTTGTTTTTATAAACAAGTAAGTTCCTCGAGGATAGGATTTATTTATTCGTTGAACAGATATGAATTGTGCATCTACTGTGTGCGGACACCATTCCAAGCACCGGGGATAAAACAACGGACAGAAGAGACACATTCTGTTGTTTTCTTAAAACTTTTATTTTAGTGGAGAGCAGACAGAAAATTCAACTAACCACAAACTTACTAACTAGCTAGCTAACCAACATGCATAGTTTGCTAGGTGGTAGAAGTGCCGTGGAGAAATAGATACTTCCCGTGTCGACGGGAAGTATCACTGGGGACGACGTTTACCATTTAAAAATGTTCAGACGCAGCCTCACTGCAAGGTGACATTTGAAAACAATCCGAAGGAGATAAGGGACAAGCAACAGAGATAATGGGAGGAGCCTGGAGAACATTATGCTAAGTGAAATAAGCCAGGTACAGAAGGAAATATTGCTTGATCTTACTTGCATGTGTACTCTAAGAAAAATGGCGCTTACAGAGGCAGAGAGTAGAATGGTGGTTAGCAGGGACTAGGGGCCAGGGTTCAGGAAATGGAGAGATGTTAGTTAAAGGGTGCAAAATTTCAGTTAAATAGGAAAAATAAGTTCTGGAAGTCTACTGTATAACACAGTGACTATAATTAATAATAAACTGCCAAAAGAATAGATTTTAAATGTTCTCATCTCAAAACTGAAAAGTATGTGAGGTGATGGATATGTTAATTAGCTTGAGTTCATCATTCCACATTGTTTACATATTTCAGGCCAGAGAGGTGGAGTAGACGAGGGAGCTCTAGGTGGACACAAATCATCCTGCTGAATTTTTTTTTTCTTTTTGTGAACAAGACAGGAAGTTAGAGGAAAGTTCTGAACTGAGGAGTGACATGACCCAAGTCACATTTTAACAGGATCCCTCTGGCCGCTTCACTGGGAAATACCAGAAGGAAGAGGTGCTCAGAAGTTAGGAAGCTATTGCAATAATCCCGGCAAGCCGGTTATTGCCCAGGACTGTTACCTGCCTGTGTTTCTTTGTATTCCAGTCTTCTTCTGCTACAGCTCATAGAAGAACGGTTGGCAAACTGCAGGTGCTCAAGAAAAATTTTTTTAGAAAATGAAAGCAAGAAGGACAGTGTTGTATAGTGGCTAAAGAGTGGGAGCATTACTCCTGGGATCCACGCCTCAGCTCCGCTACTGTGCCAGAGGTGTGGCCTGGGACACGTGACTTACCTCTCTGTAGTCAGGTTCCCTATCTGTAAATGGGAGTAATAGCAGCAGCCCCATCGGCCCTTTATTGGGTGGGGTGGGTGAGAATTGCATGCAATAATGTATATGAAGTGCTTAGAATAAGAGGGCCTGGACCATAATTAGTGCTCAATAAATATCAATAATTACTAATGCAACAACAGGCTTTATGCACGTTTGTTGAAGAAGAAAGGAACATATTGTGAGAAAAACAGAAATCGCTGTGAATGATTTGGGAATTTGGGAAATTCAGAATATTCATTTTGCTGTATTTCCATTCAGGCAATGTGACTTTTGTCTACTATATTTTTCTTTCCTGTTACAGAATCGGATGTTGTTTTTGGTGATGTATGTAAGTTTCCAGGGCTGGTGGTCTGATCTGGAGGAAGCAGGAGGTGGGTTCCAGGCCCCTCTTCCAGTTTCTCTCCATTGTGGAGCAGCCCTGTGCCCTCTTCCTTCCATCAAGCTTCAAAGCTTCATGGCAACCACATTTAATGTTTATTGCTAATGTTATTAGTTTCTAATCACAGCCTACTGCGATTATTACCTAATAGCTATTGCTTTGCACTTCCAACCAGATGTCAAAAATAATGAGCCAATAAGACTGCTATTAATTTAGACTGAATGACAATTTTAGGCCCTCGGAGCTGAAGATTAGGGGCCTCATAAAAGCAGGGCACAAATAATTCGAGTGCTCAAAAGTAATAGCAAAAATGGTGAGAATATGAATTAATAGGTAAGTGTTTGTAATTTACAAATGAAACATGCAGCTTGGAATATCAACATTTCTCCTGCATTTTCCTGCGATGAATGGAGCAGTCTTCACGGATCCCAGCCTCCAGGATTTGGGCAGAATGGCTCAGAAAGTTTGCTGTCTACAGGAAGAAGAGATGATATTAGCATACATCTGTTTACCATGGCCCTGTTTGGTTCCAGTGAGAGAATGGGGCCAGGTCAGCAAGTGCCTGGAAGAGGGGGCCTTCTCTCGGCATCAGGGGTTGCTCCGTGAAACGTGTCTCCATTTTGCTGCCAGGCTCTGGTGCATTCTGACTGACTTACAGATGCCCTTCCTGACACGCACCCCATTGTAGATGATTATCCTCCTTCTAACTCACAGATTCTGTCATCCTGTACACTATTGGGTGTGGGATGCTTGGGTTCAAATCTTAATTGCATTATGCACTGAGGGTGTGACCTTGAACAAGGTGTTCATCATCTCTGAGTCTTAGCTCCCTCCCCTTTTAAGGTGTCGGTATTAACAGCACGTGCCTTACAGGATTACCACTGAGCATTGGAAGAAACAGCAGATACAAGGATCTTGGCACAGTGCCTGTCACACCATTGAACTGGAGAAACTGTCCCTGTTGCTTAAATGCAAGGGCTCTGTTTCTCCTTCACCTTGATCATCTATTCCCTCTGTTCATTCACTCCTTTAGGTACCTTTTTATCAAGGCAGGGGAAAAATTTTAAAAAGTTCACTTCTTTCCTTCTCCCAGTCCTCATATATTAATACATAGACTCAGACCTGTTTCATTTCATTTCGTTCTACTGTTTTAAAGACAAACATTGTCCAAAGGCATGCTGTGGCTCCTTTTGGTATGTAAGGGGGTGGGATACGGAGACAGAGACCCAGTCTGTGCTACAACAACTTTAGTGTCTGGTGGCTGTCATGGAGGAAAGAGATCCCTGGGTGCAAGGACGGGGTGAGCAGGGAGCAGTCAGACTGCAGAAGGAGATGGTGTCCTGTCTGGCCTGAGAAGATGTTGCTGCAGAGACAGGCTAATTGCTCTCAAATAGCTACCTTTTCCACTAGACACAGAGGTACACTCCAGGATGGAATGCAGGCAGAAATGATGTCCTCCATCCACCTTTAACAAGGCTTGGCCCGTAAACCCTCCCCTTCAGGCTTCCTGGTACCTCTTCCCTGGCTGCTAGCTGGCTGCTGAGGCCCCAGAGTGCTGAGCAACTGGTGGTGTAGAGCCTGGGCCTGAATGGCTAGGTGAAACAAAAGTCATGGGATGAGCAGGTGAGCACACACACCGTCATGGTGCTGATGCGTGGTGGCATCTGTTACAACAGCCAGGCTTCTCTGACTAATACAGACCAACAAGACTTTTCCAGGTCATTCAGGAAGCAGGAGGAGGGTGCTGCCGGCAGGGGGAACAGCATGAGTCTAGATGGGCATTGTGGAGTGAGATGCCCCTGTGTGTACTCTAAGAATTAAAGGGGACCAGGATTGCACAACAACATGGTGAGGATCAGACGGGGAAGGTGGAGGCAGATGGGGCTGGCTGCAGAGGCTGAGGATGTGCATGCTATCTGGGGTTACTCAGGAGGCATGGGAGCTACCAGGGACTGTTGAGCAAGAGCTGTGATGGAATCTTGCCTTGGACATGCCATGCTGGTGGCATTCCTCCAAGGGAGGCACAGGATCCGTCCCAGGCTGATGGATCAGGAGGCTCTGGGAATGACCCAGGAGGCAGCATGAAGGCCTGGACTAGGAAAGTGTAGGAGACAGGGACGGAGCTGATAGAGGAAATATTTAGGAGGTAGAATTCAAGGGATGCAGTGGTTGTTTTTTTAGCATATAGATTTCTGGTGTGCAATATGATGCTTTAATCTATATCTAAACAGTGAAATGATTGCTACCCTCATGCAAATTAGCATATCCATCACCTACCATCGTTACTTTTTTATGTTGTTGTTGTAAGAGACCCTAAAATCTACTCTCTGAGCAAATTTTCAGTATATCATCCAATAACATTAACTGTAGTCTTCCTGCTGTTCCTTGGCTCTCCAGAGCCATTCATCCTGTATAACTTCAAGTTTGCCTTCTTTGACCTACCCCTCCCCATTTCCTCTCCTGGTAATCTCAGTGGTTGTTTTGAACTGCGTTAGTCTTGCTGTTCCTTTTATCTCCTTGCAATCCACTCCGTTTCTATTATATATTTCTTTCCTGTTTGAATGTGAGGACACGTGGGCTAAAGCACGTGTCGAATTTGGTTCTTGTTTTCTGGTGCATTCTTCTTGGCCACAGAAGGTGCTGATCTAGGTTGACGCCTGGCAAACCCTACCTCGTCCTGCCCCTGACACTGCCATCATCCAGGCAGATCTGCGGATGCACTGGGGGAGTCGAGCATCCCGGTGCACATTTTCCCATCTCTGCCTCCCTTGCTGTGCCCCCTCCATGGATTCTTCCATTAGTGACCCTAGGATTTTAAGGCTTATAGCCTGAGCACTCACAGGGAGGTGTGGGGACTGAGTAATCCTCTCAGTTGAGCCTGTTAATAAATTTGTTACCACACTAGAAGAGGGGAAATGACTTTAAATTGATTTGTGAAGAATTTTGATGTGTTCAGCACGGCCATCTTTACTTTCGGTGCTGTGGTTAAGCATTGGTGTGTTAATTGAGTCACTGGTTCAGCCTGATTATTCTTGCTGTTGTAAAAGCAGAAATCAATATTAATATTTCCTCACTGTTAACTGTCTCTCTAGAACCAATATTTTTTCCCCTCCTTCTCCTCCTATGACTTTGTTATCTTTGCATTTCTAATCGCGTCTGAAATTTATGGCGTGTCTTTTTTTTTGGTGAAGAACACAATTTGTGATGATGCTGCATTTCCCATCACATCTGGGATCAGTGCTTGTAATAGATTCTCTATTATGCTCAGCTCCTGAAGAGCACTCTCATTATCTGATAAGAGAAGATGATCTTTGCTGGCCTTCTGAGGTAATGAATCCTTTTCATTTGTTTTTCTTGCATACTTTCTAGGTCAGCGAGTGGAGGGGAGTTTGTCCAACGTGCACCTTGACGGAGCTTCACTGACCACGGGCATTATCTCCCTGCTGCCACGTGGCACACCTCTGACCACAGACCTCTCTCTGGAGCCACGAGTTTGCTCCTCACCTGACAGGCTATGTGAGAGCCCATCTGTGCTTCCCTGGGCTGTCTGACCGCATGCACCCCACACTGTGCATGGGAGCCCTGCTGAGCCTGTAGGTGGAATTATTTCTCAGCTTTAATCTGAGTACATAATTGATGCTTATGCCAGCAAGGGTTCCTGTCCCTTTCTTTCTTCACACTCTGCATGTAGTACTGCTCAGTGATCTTACTGCTCCTCTAGAAATGGCTCCCACCTGCTTAGAGTGTAAGATTTATCTCCTCAGCACGCCGTGGGAAGTCCCCTAAAATCCACCCACTGCTTAGCTCTTTTGCCTCATCTCTCGGCCCCCTGTGGTGAAACCCTGGGCTCTAGTCATGCAGAGGTGCTTGCAACTTTCTGAAAGCTCCTTTCAAAGGTACCTTTGCCGCTGTTCCCTCTCCATTCAGGATCCTTCCCTTCTAGCCACTGCTCGTGGCTAAATTCTGAGAAGCTGCCTCTGCTTCGTGGGAGTGTTGGCCATTTTCTCCCTTCGAGGTCCTTGTTGTCTGCTTTGCTCTCTTTCCCTACTAGACTCTGAGCTCCCTTAGGGTGGGGACTCTGTCTCACCCATCTCTCTGTGGCCCCCGCCTAGCGTGTGTCCTAGATGTGCGGGTTGAGGCTTTTCATGTGTATTATAATTCAGCCCAATGGCAAGTGGCTCACTTCATCTCTAACACACTCCTGTCAATCATCCTTTTCCCTAGCTCTCTTCAGTTTAACCCTTTGTGGGCATGCCATCATGCACTTGTTGGAATCATATTGATACTGGAGGTGTTTTTATTTTCTACACATGTCTGGGGAAAGTGTGCCTGTGTACTTTTCATGTATGTGTGTTGGAGGAAAAGTTATTATCATTCACTTATTCTTGTATCCATTACAAAAAATTGCTTAAGATTCTCCTCTGTGCATGGTTCTGCGGGAGCTTGGAGCACTTTACATGATGAATAGGACCGAGTAGAGGCCCTCTTGGAAACCAGGCATCTGTAGAATGCTGTGGGTACATAAAGAACCACCTAATGGAAATGGGTCACAGCTGGCACTCCAAAGGAGGCAATGTCTGAGCTGAGTTGGAAGGGAAAGCAGGCATTTGCCAATGAGAACTTGGAGGGTTCTCCAGGAGCAGGGCGTGCAGAGAACCCATTGAGTGGAGGCGTGTAGGGAGCCATGGGGACTTTGGTTTATCTTAAGAAAAATGTGTGTTTGTGTGTACAAGGGAGAGGCCAGGATAAGAAATGGCAGCTGGAGCTAAAGAAGTGAGTAGAGGCCAGATCACAGGATCCTAATTGTGTCCTGGATAAACCCAGGAATGCTGGAAGTTTAATTAGGGGCGTGGCATGGTAAGACTTCCAAATAGAAAGATCACTTTGGTGGTGAATTCCAAAGACCGGCCAATTCCCCTGGTGATAGGAAAAGAGGTGAGCAGGCTGGTTTCCAGCTGATCTGGGCTGGGGTTGAGCCTCTGGGTAGTGGTTGAGAATAAGCTGAGGGGTAATCTCACCTCAGGCTCTGCTGTGGTGCATGTGTTCCCTGCCGAATGTGCGAGATGTGAGTGCCTGTCCTACGGCTGTGCTTCCTTCCTGTCTCGCTGTGCCAGGGGCTAAGCCC
Organism: Aotus nancymaae; assembly: GCF_030222135.1. Taxonomy (NCBI): domain Eukaryota; kingdom Metazoa; phylum Chordata; class Mammalia; order Primates; family Aotidae; genus Aotus; species Aotus nancymaae. The sequence continues at coordinate 87,623,561 of NW_026988442.1, forward strand.
TGTGACTCCAGTTGATGGCTTAATTTCACAAATTAAACATATCATGCAAGTGAAGCCTTTCAGAGCAACAGCATTACAGGATAAGAAAACCACTGCAGCCCTAAGTCTACGATGCTCATGAAGTAAACAATTCTCTGAAACATTTACCCAGCACCTCGGAGCTCCCCGCAACAGGTCTACCTCTTTGGAAAGGGCAGACTTTTTAAAGGTTAATTGTTACCCTTAAGAAAAATGCAAAACAAACGACATGGCTGCATGTGTAATAGGTGTTTGGTACAGCATTTCCCAGAAGCACAATTCCTGATGATTTGATTTTTAAAAAGAACGGTGTAGAAATGAAGTGCCCTTGGCAACTTCTAACTTGAAGAAAATGAGTATGACACCTGTGGTTTAAGGAGTGTTATACTTCTGAAATGTCCCCTCCCGCCTCCCCTCTCCCCAAAGAAAACAAACTCAGCCAGACAGGAATTTGGCCATTGCTAAGTCCTCGGTCTTCGCACAGCTGTGGCTGAACAGCTGAGCACAGAGCAACCTGGGATTTTATCCTCGGCTTCCTTCTCTTGCCTACTCCCTCAGCTTTTCCTTCCGCTCCCAGCTTTGGGCAGGCACTTCTCTGAAACTGAGCTCTCCGTCGGACTCCCCAACAGCCCCCACATGGCTTACTGCGGAGCTCTCCATGGACGCCTTGCTGGTGTCCCAGTGCAATTTCTCTAAACCAATTTGGTGCCTCTCTTTTCCATGGCTCTGGTTCTGCCCTTAACTTCTTCCCTCTGCTGAGCTCTCTCTCCTCCCTGTGCTCATCTCGCCCCCAGCTTAGAATCTCTAGTTCTTTGCTCACTATTCATTGTTCTTCTAGGACCCTGTCCACCCGGGTGCTGGGTCCTATTGAGCTTTTTTCTCTCAATCTGTCTCAGGACTGTCTCTTTTCACTATGGTGGTCACCACTCTAGTCAGAATCTCTCTCCTGGATCGCTGCAAAAACTTCCCGATTGCCTCTGTTACAGATCATCCATTTTACCACTGACACAAGACATTTTCTGGGAGATTCATTATGATTCCTCAAATTCCCTGATCAAAATTGTTAGTTTTCTTAACTCAGAATTTCAGCATTCACTGCCTTTCTACCTTAATCCTTTACTGCCTTTTCTTTTCAGTAACCTTCATCCCCTCCAAGTGGATGGTCTCCATTTTGCAAGCCAGCAGCTCATCCCCTCCCTCTGTGCCTCTGTTGCTGCTGTCCACACACCTGGAATCCCTCTGCACCCTGCACAGGGCATTCTCCCTCCTTCAAGCATCGGTCAGAGGCCCCATCCTCCTATGGACTCCCTGGTTACTCCAGCCTCCTGCTGCATCCCTTGGGTGTCATTTCTCACAGGCCTCTGGGTATAATAGCTATTTGTATCCATTGGTTATTAATTTTGGGGGAACGGTGGCATATTTATCTTATAGCCCCACAGGTAAACTTTCTGAACCTCTGGTTTTTAGTCTGTAGAATGGGTAGAGCCATTCCTTCAAAACAGATGAGGAATATTAAACATTAAAACTAAATATTTATAAGTATGTAAATCTCCTAACAGAGTATCTGGCACACAGTAGTAAACACATAATTGTCCACAGCAGGTGCAGACATTTTCAAAGGAAGGGAGGAAGGAAAAAAGAAAGGCAGAAAAAAGGAAGGAAGAAAGGGAAGAAGGATGGGAGGGAGGAAAGAAGGAAGGCAGGAAGGAAGGGTGAGAAGAAGGAAGGAGGGAAGGGCAAGAAAGCTAATTTCCTAGAACTTCCTTAACGGTGCCCCTCCCTGCAGTCAGACCCCCATTTCTTTACCCACACTCTGGGTTTTCCTGAACACCAGGCCATGTGCTGAACACCTCCTTCTAGCCCCAGATGCCTTCCTGCAGGTCTCTATCTTGGCTGGTCTCTTTGCAGGAAATTAACAGCCTTTCCTACCCTCTGACTCACAGTTGTGCTGGGCCAGTGGGGCGCCTCTGAAGGAGAGGTAGAGATGAGGTATTTATTCCTGGCTTCCTCCCTGTGTGGTTGCCCAGACTGGCTGTGTTTCTGACTGAAGCTCTCCCGGCCTGATGGAGCTGTCTTTCCTCTTCCAGTGGCTGCTCCTGCCCCTCTTCAGGTGAAGAACACGTTGGCTTCTGGTTGTGACTCACCCTGAGGGGCTTGTAGATTCCTTATTCCCTGTTCACAATGTTGAAGCCCTTTATTAAACTCCGCTAACATGTTCCAGATAGCCTTCCTTCTAAGACTCTAAGGATCACACTCTGTACATGCCTTGTGGTTCAAATCTCAGAAACACTGTGTCAATCAGGAGAAGACACCCAGGAAAGAGATGTGGGCGAAGTCAAGAACAGACAGGACCAAACTACTGGGATGGAAGTCAGAACACTGGAGGTTCGGTTTTGGATTGGGGTTGGCTTGAGAGAACTTGCTGAGGGTGGGTTGCATGTGGTAGCTGCCTACAGGGTCACATGTGTACCAGGGGGATGGGTGCTGTGTCTCTTCAGAGCCCTTGGCTTGCACTGAAGATCCCTCCTGCCTGGAATGGGGAACCTAACAGTTATCTCTCCCTGTTGGGAGCTCAGCCTCCTCCATAAGCTCTGGCTCCGGGGATGTGAGCTGAAGCTTCCAGACCTCTGTGAGGCTTGTCTCCTGTGGCAGCAGATTACCATTACCATCCATCTGTCTTCCTAAATGACCAAGAATCAGCAATTCTTGCATGGGTTTATTTTCCCTAGGGATGTCTTGCTTTCCTTGCCACCTTGCTCCAGTGGGACCTCGTCTTCCAAACTGCAATCAGGAGGAGTCGGCATGCAGCTTCCTGCCAAAATCTCAGGATGTTTAATACCTTGAGGCTTCTTCCTCTTGGTGCTGGGCGCTCAGAAACCTGCCACGCAGATTACAGCACGGTGCACGTTCCTCCGTGCTTGAGTGCTGTCGAATATTCTGCCCTGGAGACAAGGAGATTTATGACTTTTTGACCTTGTATAATTTCCAATTCTGGACCATGCAATTTTTCTATTTATCACCATTGCTTCTCCACATCTGAGGCCTGACTCCCTGGGAACATTTCAGCAGCTCAGAATCCTCCTCTTCAATCTGGCTCTGCCTTCTCACAGATGCTGTATGTTGGCTCACATCCCTGTGGCAGTGGCCAGTGGATCCCAGCTTGCCTGGCAGTTACTCCTTAGGAGGAGACCAGGCTCTGGGGGGTCTGCCCCAGCAGGTGAAGCAGGAGAAAGGCCCTTCTCAATGATTAGAGTTCTCTGTTCCTTTTTCAGGATTGTGTGTCACTTAAGAAGCTACAGTAATCACCCATGGCCAGGGTTTCTTCTGGTTGGTGGGTAGGTAAGTTTATTTCTCGTGCTGCAATGCCCTGACTAAGACACCACAGATTGCTTTGTATGTGTTGCTGTCTCTATCTGCCTGACCTGTGTGTTACTCCACACATTTTCACGTGAACCTCGGGGTTCTGTCACCGCTCTCCCCTGACCCAAGCATCAGCATGGACCATGCGTAGACAGTTCTTTCTTCCTTGAGCTGTAGGTCTCTCGGTCTTTCAATCAAGTTGAGTGTGCACTTAGACTCACTATTAGACTCAAAATACTGCATTTTGCATTGGGGGCCAGTTTACCTGCTAGTCCAGTGTCCCAGGGCTATGCAGATATCATTTGGGGCTGCTTTAGATCCCAAATATTTAGCGAAACATGATTCAAGTCTTCAGTCTCATGGACTATATGAGCCCAGAGCTTTCCCCACAATTCCTATGAATTCTAAACTTGGATCCTCAGGGTCCCATGTGGACCCCTTTGCCAATGGGATGCAAATTTCTGCGAGTTCAAAGATTTCTTCCAAAACTTTTACTGAAAGCTCATGTTCTGCCACTTCTGTGCTTTTTGTTTGCTTATTTGTTTTTTGTTTTTAGTAGGAAATAGCTGCTATAGGCCGGTCAGCTTTCCTTATTTTCCTTATCCCAATTATAACGAATAGAGCTTTGTCTCTTTAATGAGGTAAGTATTTTTACATTGGACTTTGCAGCTGCCTCAAACATTATTTCGGACTTGGCAGGCAGCATTTCATGCACACGTAGGTTTGAGTTTATAAGCAATGAGGTTGGAGGTTAGTGACAATTCTTTATTTGGCTTGACAGATGTAATCTAAATATAGATAAATGAGAAAAATGAGAGTTAAAACACTTATTTCCATATTTATGTATGTTTCCTCAAAAAGTACAATTATTTTTAGACAGATTTTGGCTCTTGTTGCCCAGGCTGAAGTGCAATGGTGCGATCTCGACTTACTGCAACCTCTGCTTCCTGGGTTCAAGCAGTTCTCCTGTCTCAGCCTCCTCAGTAGCTGGGATTATACTACCCCATCTAAATTTTGTATTTTTAGTAAAGACAAGGTTTTGCCAAGTTGGCCAGGCTGGTCTCAAACTCCTGACCTCAGGTGATCCGCTCGCATTGGCCTCCTAAGAAGCTGGGATTACAGGCGTGAGCCACCGTGCCCGGCCAGATGTGATTCTTTACAGGAAGTTTTGCTGAAAAACTTTTGATTTAACTGCTTAACCTGAATAAAATAATAATGATAATGGTAATAATTTCAGCCAGGTGTGGTGGCATGTGCCTGTATGCCAGATAGTCTGGAGGCTGAGGTGGGAAGATCGTTTGAGCCTAGGAGTCCAAGTCCGGTCTGGGTAACATAGCCAGATCCTGTCTCTAAAAGTACAATAAGAAAATAAAAACCAATTTTGCTTTTTGATTCTCTTCATGAGACTTAGAAGAAAATGTGTGCATAGCTTTTTGTTTTTTTCCTAGCCAACAGAACATTTCTTCCACAGTTTTATGGTTAAAGAACACGACGTTCACCATACTTTTAAGTGATAATCTTCTCTTGTTCAATGGCGTATTGCTGCCTTTATCTCTATTTCTCTATAGGTGCCTTTTTCAAATGTAAGATGTCCATACCATTTTGTCTTCTTGTTTACTCACTTATTCTAAACATATTCCAGTTTTTCTCCACAGTCTTCAATAAATGTAATTAATAACACCCATAATCTACCATTCTAGTTGCATTTTCAACAACCAAAACTTTTATTTTCCCTTTAACATCTATAAATCCATTTGCACAAAAAGCTGCTCTTACTTAGCCTATGGTCTTAGGTGGGCTGTCTGGGTTGGGTTCCTGACTTTGCTTCACACTGGCTCTGACTTTGCGGAAATTACTCACCACCCTAGTGTTCTCATCTGTAGAATGCTCGTAATAATAGTCCCTTCTTCATGGGACTGGCATGGGGATCAAATGTGTAATTACCTTGAAAGTCCTTGGATTAGGGCCTGGCACAGACTAACCCCTCAATAAATGTCAACTATCACTGTTTTCCCATGCTTACGCTTATTTTTGCAAATGTCTACATTGGAAATCATCACTAGTTCCCCAGGCTGCCTGTATGTCTGTGTAGGTTGTGCAACACATACCCTTAATTCTTTTCACTCTTCACAGTTTGTGGAGAATCCCCTGGAAACTCTACTTTTTGATTTAAGTGGGTTTCCAGGTAGAGTAAATTAAAGTGTCTTGGTGTGGAGGCCACCTGGCCACCTTGCCTTAATTACAGAAGTAACAATAGCATTCCCTAAGAAGACAGCTGCTGCTTCTGAAAATTTAGGTGACATGTGCCTTGTGGAACATGCTTTGTGTGACAACAAGCAATTTAATTTCTTAGCAGGGAGACACAAGCAAAGAGGCAACTAAGAAATTAGAAGGTTAGATAAGAAGCTGCACAGAATCACAATGACTGCATTGTCCTCAAACCAACCCAGTTGACTTTCTGAATAAATTGGCGTTCAATTAATTTACTGTTAACTAGTACCCCTGTGGCTAGCTACATGGCTTTCTAGTTCCAGTTAGACCATTAGGAAGTTTAGCAAGTTGAATTTCTTTTCTCTGTGTCTCAAATCTGCCATTCTTCAAACGGTGAGAAAGAACCTGAACTTCACAGGGATGTAAAACACTTTGAAATGTAAATATCATTGTAGATGCATATATACAATAAACCATGAAATATTACGCAAATATCTTATTAACACTATGCATTTTCTTTGAAAGGAGAAAGGCTGAGATTATTTTCATTCACATTTTCAGAGAGCTCATCTTTTAATTAAAATTAGGAGTAGCAGTTTTTGTGAATGAAGAAAAGTTTACAGATTTCATTCACATGCTGGAGGGACCCTGTTGAGGTCTCTCTATGACATAAAACAATCCTTTCTTTTCAGAGATGCCTTTACTTTTCAAAGACCACCTGGGTGAGCTGGGGAGAAGACCAAGGTCAGACTCACAGATCTTTCCCTGATGTGTGCTGCAGAGGCTGTACTTTGGGTAAATTCCATTTTGAATCAGCAAAGACAAAAGGCATTGCATGGTATAAGCACAGTGGATTTAAAATGAGAAGATCTGTGTTTGCCTTTGGTTCTCCTGGGCAACCCTCAACACATGAAGAATCATTCCCTACTGCCCTGCTCTTCTATCTGCTTGCTGATTTTCTCTGAAGTGTGTAGCATGTCCACGTGGCCCTGATCCCTACCCACTTCTCTCTATCACTTAGATTCAAATGTAACTACCTTTTAGTTATAACTTTAAAAATCTATGAACATAGCCTTTCTGGCTAGCTATATTGCTTTCTAGCACTTTCTAATGACAGAATTACATTCTCATTTAATCCCAGAGATTATCATGTCCCTAGGTTTTTCTTTGTATGTTAATTTGAAGCTAAGTTTCAATTGAAAAAGAAATCTGATATTAATTAAAGTAGAAATTTTCTTGCATGCAATCAGATTCTAACAAAGACTTAAGACATTATTCATTTTCATTTTAATATATATATATATATATTTTTGAGACAGAGTCTCACTCTGTCACCAAGCCCCAGGCTGAAGTGCAGTGGCGTGATCTCGGCTCACTGCAACCTCCGCCTCCTGGGTTCAAGCAATTCTCCTGCCTCAGCTTCCCAAGTAGCTGAGACTATAGGCACATGCCACCATGCCCAGCTAATTTTTGTATTTTTTTAGTAGAGACGGGGTTTCACCATGTTGGCCAGGTTGGTCTCGATCTCTTGACCTTGTGATCTGCTTGCCTCAGCCTCCCAAAGTGCTGGGATTACAGGCATGAGCTACCACGCTCAGCCAACATTATTCATTTTTAAGGACATAAGGATATATTTTAAAAATACAAAACATATATGGGAACAGTTTGATATAGGCTGAATCGTATCCCCCCAAGTTCATATGTGGAATTGCTAACTGCCAGTACCTCAGAATGTGACCTTACTTGGAAATGGGCTCATTGCAAATGCAATTAGTTAAGATGAAGCCATACTGGAGTAGGGTGGGGCCCTAATCCAATATGACTGGTGATTTTATGAAAGGGGACGTGTGGACATTGACATACACTACGGAGCACCACGTCAAGATGAAGGCAGAGATCAGGGTGATGCAAGCCGAGGAGCACCAAGGATGGCCAGAAAACACCAGAAGCTGGGAGAGAAGCCCGGAGCAGGTTCTGTCTCAGAGCACTCAGAAGGAAGCAAACCTACCCACAAATTGATCTCGGACTTCCAGCCCCTAGAACTGTGAGACAATACATTTCTATCACTTAAACCACCTAGTCTGTGGTAGTTTGTTACAGCAGCCCTAGTTAACTAATACAGATTTTGGTAACAGGAAGTGGGATGCTTCTGTAACGAACAGCTAAAAATGTGGAAGTGGGTTTGGAATTTGGTAATCGGTAGAGGTTAGGAGAGTTCTGAAGTGCTTGACAGAAAAAGCCTAGATTGCCTGCAGGAGACCGTTGTAGCAATACGGTTGTCAAAGGTGCTTCCAGTGAGGCCTCAGCTGGAAATAAGGAATATGTTATTCGAAGCTGCAGGAAAGAAGACCCTTGTTACAAAGTGCAGATGACTTGGCTGAACTGTGTTCTGTTTTTGAAAAGCAGAATTCGTAAGCAATGAAATGGGATATTTGGCTGAGGATATTTCCAAGCAAAGTTTTGAAGGCATGGTCTGGTTTCTTCTTGCTGCTTTTGGTAAAATGCAAGAGGAGAGAGGTGAATCGAAGAAGCGACTGCTTAGCAAAAAGAAATCAGCACTTGATGTTTCAGAGGATTCTCAGCTTATCCAGATAGTGTGCTCTGGAAACAGGGCCAAAGGTGTGGCTGGACAACCATGTGCCAGAGAGACTCAGTGTGCTGCTTGTGGATCCAGTCAACCATCTCAGCAGAATTGCTGCCAGCTTGGACTGAAGGGACAGAGATGGGATGAAACGAAGAAAGGCTGTGGGCTTCTGGGGTTCTACAAGTAGGAAATGGGCTGATAGAGATAGTTAGCTGCAAACGTGTGTTATCCTTCCAAGAAGGGAGGAATGACCTCAAAGGCAGTTCCGGTGCTGGCAAAGCTACCATCAGGGCCCAGAGGGCAGCAGCCTTTACCCAGGCATGGTACATGAGGCCCCTTGTCCCTTGCTGCTTGTGGCTTGTTGAGTCACTACTGACATGGTCAGTGAGTACCAGGTCTAGACTCTGCTCTCTGTTACCTGGATCTCCTAGGCTTTATTCTCAGCTTGGTATCTGGGTTTTGCTATGGGTGCCCATTTGATTGCCATCCTTGGTGGAATTAGGCCATTATTTTTCATCCCTCTTTGCTCTCTTTTACGTTTCTGTTTTGTGTTGTCCTGTCTGAAATTGTTATTTGTCCCAGGAGGAGACTTACAAAGTAGAATGCAGGCACAGACCCTGTAAGCGTGCTGTCTGAGCCAGCCTCACAGACTGGTGAGTGTGCAGTTCTCACTGGGCTGATATCCACACGGATGAATTTTGCTGTGAGTGACTAATAGAACTGGATGAGGTTCTCCTTCCATCTTGAGTTTTTGTCTAAGTTCTTGGCTTGGATCCAGAGACAGTGTTCTTGCTGTTTTTTTGTCTGCTGGTGGTGCAGATGGTCAGGCTTGCATTGGGAGGAAGACAGCCATCATGCTGGGGACTCGAACACATTTCTACTGACCACTGCTGGCACTCGTGGGTTGTTCAAGCATAAATCCTTGCCTCCTCTAGGAAAAACTCCTGCTTCTTATACTTACTGTTGTTACAGTACTAATCCGTGTGCCTATCTCTAAATGACATAACTTCATCAAGGATGATTTGAGCTTTCAGTGGCCACTGTGGGGAAGACTTGACTAGAGCAAAATTGTTCATTTGAGAAGTACTTTAGAAGAGAAAGGAAATAAGATTCCTCAGGCCCAATGGGCAGCATTTTTTAATTGGTATGCAAGGCCTCCAACTGAAATTCTGATTTAATAATTGCTTCACTAAGAGTCTTTGGCTAAAGCTCATGAGCAATTGGACTAAATTAAGCAACAACAAACTAGACTCATTTACCTACTAAATCCTTTTCCATCCTGCCTTCCAGTTGCTTCCCTCTACTAAACTCTCCTTCATCCCTCTTATCTTTTTGATGCCTCTCCTTCCTCACCCCTATCAACTCCTCCCTCATTAGACCCTTGTTCAGAATCCCTCCCTTTTGCCTAGGACCTCACACTGTAGGTTGCTTCTAAACTTCCATTTCTCCCATGCAGATAACTGTAGAATTTAAGCCTTGGACCTGAGCTGAATTAAGGATTTCTTTAAATACAAATAAGACCAGCAACTATTGATAGAAGAAATCAGAATTATTTTGAGTGCCTATATCAGCTTCTTTTTTTATTGCTTTCCTAAATTATTTAATTTGAAAAAGAAATGAGGGTGAGTCATTAAATAACCTGCTCCTGAATAATATATATATTTTTTTCTAGAGAAGGTCTTACTCTGTCACCCAGGCTGGATTGTGGTGGCATGACTATAGCTCACTGCAGTCTTGAACTCCTGGGCTCAAACAATTCTCCTGCCTCAGCCTCCAAAGTAGCTGGGACTTTGGGTCCCAGCTGTAGGTGTGTGCCACAATGCATGGCTATTTGTTTTAAAAATTTTTTTTCTAAAGGTGGGATCTTGCTATGCTGTCCAGGCTGTTCTTGAACTTCTGGCCTCAAGCAATCCTCCCACTTTGGCTTCCCAAAGCATTGGCATTACAGGTGTGAGCCTGGCTTCAACTTGTATACATATTGCTTAAACCTTAGATGTTAAAGCCTAGATGGTAAAAGTTGATTATAATGATCTGGAGAAGGACTACAGAATGACTTTCTCTGCAATAAACTCAAGGCTTTCCCCTGCTACTCACCCCCCGGCCCCAAAAAAGCCAGAACAATAGATCAAAAATCTTCTAAAAGCCATATCTGAACTATCTCTAGTAAAAATGATTTGGATTATAATTAAATCATGAAAATAGAGAAAAGATGCAACTATAGAAGATTTTCAGGACAGACTAGAAAACACCTTCTGACAACATTCAGGAGTTAAAGATGGCACTGATAGAACACTGGCTGTTTCACTTCCTTTTTTCCTTGGGATTAAACTTGAAATTAGAGACCTAATTCAAAACCAGATATTAGAATAAGAAATAGCCTCTTCACTTGAACCACAATACCTTGAAGAATGTTTTTAAAGAGTTTTAGAATAAATATGAAATAAGAATAAAAAATAAACTTATACTCTGTAAATCAACCAGCTAAGTGGCGCACTTTCCAATCAACTATCTACTGATGAGGACAGCCATTGAAGGGACGCTGGAAAAATAATAGTCTGGTTATGCAAAAGAAAAGCAAGACAAAGAAAAATTCTTCAATTCAGATCAATGAGAATGTGTCAAGGAAGGAAAGAACTCACTGTCTTGCCTTACCCTTAAATACTCAAGGTGAGTTAACTATGAATGCACATGGTCAGCCTCCTCAGTTCCTGGTAGATAGGGTGCTACTCTTTCTACATTAAATCCTGCCATCTTTGTTCAACATCTTCCTCAGAGTAAACATGCCACACAGGTGGTAGATAGTTCAAATAACCTATAGCTTTTTTCTATCTCTCAGCTCTTATGGGTAACATTTAAACTTTTGACTGAAAAGGATTCCTTTCCGTTTTGTGATACCAGCTCCTGCAAATTTAATAGGAAGAGACTTACTTTGCAAATGGAATTGTCATATGATATGCACACTCGAGGGACTGCTACTTGAGGCTTTAGAGAACTCCTTTGCTTATAATTGGGGGATTTCTGATCTAGATTTACTTTTGCCTTCTCTATTATGTTTGATGCACACTGCAAATAAACATCTTGACACTAACTTGACATCCTATGGGCTAAACATTCCACTGAAATAGGAAAAATAATTGGAACAGGACCTACTAAAGTTCAGATAGATCTTATCCAACTTGGCAATTATTTCCACAACATCCCTTGAGGCCAAAAGCAGAAGAAGTACTCAAATCTATACTTAAAAGCCTTTTATCCGAAGGCCTTCTAGTATCCTGGATTAGCTCTTACAATACACTTGTTTTGTCAGGAAAGATATCAAGTGGATGAGAATTTGACTTGTCTAAGACACCAAGGCAATCAACAACATTGTTGTTCTTAAATTCGTGGTGGCATCTAACCCAATACCAATAATGCCGTTAATTCTGTCTGAAGCCTTCTGCTTCACCATGTGTATCTTTGCTCCGTATTTCTGCAGTGCGTCTCTAGACAAGGGCAGCCGATATCTTTTTGCCTTTACTCGAGGAAGACAGCACATAGCTGGATAGTTATGTTCTAGAGAGTTAAAAAAAGTAATATTTTTCCTAGGTCTTAAAAGACTGAAAAGATCTAAATTTCTCTTGTGGTTCACATTGCCATTCACTGCTGCAGTGCTCTAAGTCCTGCCATTCACTTGTCTCTACCAGAAGAAGGGGAAACCTCATGATCGTCTTACCTCAGTTAGCGAACGTCCTGTGTCTCTGATTTATTAGAGCCTCCCACTGAGTACCCTGACCTTGGATCATTGGTTGGTGAGTCATGCCTCAGAGCTGGAAGTGGAGGTTATCAAGCAGAATGTGCTATTACCAATTTAATCAGTCCTCTGGAATACAGCTCTCTACCTGAGGCAAAATAAACTCAGATGGCAGAACGTCTTGCCCTTACTAGAGCTTATCAACTAGCCACAGAACAGAGAGTAATCTCATACAGTCAGCCCTCCATATGTGTGGGCTCTGCATTCCTGGATTCAACCAAGCGTGGATTGAAAATATTCAGAGGAAAACAATTCCACAAAGTTCCAAAAAGAAAAACTTGCATTTGCTGTCCCCTGACTACTACAATGAATCCACTCAAATGCAGTAATGTGCTGGCATTAGATTAGGTATATAATCTACAATTTCTATAACCTATAATTTCTATAATTAGGTCTATAGATATGTAATCTCTAGTAATCCAGAGAGGATTTGAAGTATTTGGGAGGATCTGTGTAGGTTATATGCAAATACTACATCATTTTACGTAAGGGACTCGAGTATTCATGAACTTTGGATTAGTGTTTTATGAAAGTGCTGGATGGAACTATCTTGGCCCTTTTGTTTTTTTCCTCTTTTCTTCTCTTCCTCCAGGTGAGGAGACAGCTTTTGTCCCCTCCAGAGGATGCAGCAACAAGGCGCCATCTTGGATGGAGAGACCAGGACCCTCAGCAGACACTGAACTCAACAGGGCCTTGATCTTGGACTTGAGGTTTTATAGGATACACAACTCATTCCTATAGTAAATGATTATAAGACCCTAAAGTAAGTTTTAGTAAATTGAGCAAAGGTAGAACATTGGTGAAAGTTATAGCTTTACTTTAAAATACATCCATGGGTACAGTCCATCTTGTTGGACTCACCTTTACTCTGGGTCATGGGCTCCAGGCAGGTGTGATATGCACAAGTTATAGCTTTACTTCAAAATACATCCATGGGTACAGTCCATCTTGTTGGACTCACCTTTACTCTGGGTCATGGGCTCCAGGCAGGTGTGATATGCACAGACTCACCCCCGACTTTCTCTAATCTTTTCCTCCACAACCCTTTGCATTTTCATCTAGTCATTACTCTCCTCATTTTTCTTGTGACATTTTTCTTACCAACTTTAAATTTTTGGTGTAAGTTATAGCACACTATGATGTACTCATGCATACATACACATCTTTTTCTAAGTGGGAATCCCTTCCTTTGCAATGCCTTCTCTGACTTGTTTTTCTTCTTTGAAAAACTCCTTCTGTAGTTTACTTTCGTGACATTCTGCACCTCTCTCTCCTATCATTTGTCCTAGTTGCAATTTTGTACTTATTTTTTGATGATCTGATTGACATTTTCCTCCTTCAGTAGGCTGAAACTATGTCTGCTTTTCTCATGATTTAGCACCCAGCTTGATTCAATAAATCATTACTGAATTAATAAAAGTATTACAATCATCTAATTATGATAGTTTCCTATTTTCACATCTCTTTCCTCAGTAGGCAATGCTCATTTCTCAGAAGCCAGGGTTGAGCCTGACACACAGTGGACGCTTAATTAATGTCCGTTGTTGAAATGAACCAGTTGTATCTGTCTAGTGTCATTATCCCAGTCTTTTGGGGAGCTTGAACCAATGAAGTACCACCATACTTCAAGGAGAAGCAGGAGGAATTATAAAGGAAAGATGTGGTGGCATCAGAGAAGCCTGCTCAATTTTTTTGCAGAAGATGAATGATTAATTCATCACCTGCAGTGACACTGGGTTTATTATCATTTTGCTTTCTATGTCTGTTTTACAAATAACTAGTCAGTTGGTTAAGAAACTGGGAAATATTCATTATAATGTAGTGAAGGAGTTGGTCCAGAAGTTAGAGATCTGGCTTCTCTTCTCTATTCTGTCTTTAGCTAAAGATAGGCAAAACTTTTTCATTCTCTGGACTTCAGTGTTCTCATCTTAAATAAAGGTTTGAGAACAAAGAGTGTCTTAAATTTCTAACCTTAAAATTCTCTTGCCTTGTGAAGGGTGTGACATTTGGATTTTTTATTTTACTTGTTTCAGCCACACATTTTTGCAAGTTTCATTTCATGGTCTGAAAAAGTGGAGCACTTCTAATAAAGTATTTAGAAGATAGAATATTTCTGGTGTAAATATTTCTCTTCTGAGAAATCAGCATTGCCCAATGTGGAAAGAGATGCAAAAATAGGAAACTACCATAATTAGATGATTGTAATACGTTTATTAATTCAGTGTTATGGCCAATAACACTTAAGTGTAATCAAATTCTCTATATATTTTCATGTTCAACTTGTCTTCTCAAGCTAACTCACCACAGAACACTCTTTATGAACATATTTATAAATTAATCATACACCTCCAGAATTCTCTGTAAGTATGATGTATGCTATGTGTATTATGAATTATTTTCTCTAACCCAGTAGGGAAGCACGGTAGTGCAGTGTGTGGACTGGGTTCAAATCTCAGCTTTGGCATTCTCTAGCTGTCTTATCATGACAATGTGTTTTATTGACTCTAAATCCCAATTTCTTGATCTAATAAAGGATGATGATGATATCTGCATAATGTAGTAATCTTTGCAAGGATTGCAAACTTTAATGCAGAGCAGGAAAGCATGAACCTGGCTGAGCTCCCATTATGGTCCTTCACCTTCTGCTGCATAAGTTTTTGTTTTTTTTGAGATGGAGTTTCACTCATCACCCAGACTGGAATGCAATTGTGCCATCTCAGCTCACTGCAACTTCTGCCTCACGGGTTCAATCAGTTCTCCTGCCTCAGCCTCCTGAGTAGCTGGGATTACAGGCACTCACCACCATTCCTGGCTAATTTTTGTATTTTTAGCAGATATAGTGTTTCGCCAAGTTGGCCAGGCTGGTTTCAAACTTCTGACCTCAAGTGAGCCGCCCTCCTTGGTCTTCCAAAGTGCTGGGATTACAGGTGTGAGCCACTGCACCCGGCCACAATAAGGTTTTTGAAACAAGCAGCTCTCTTCTTCTTTGTAAATGCCACCTATAAGCAGCAATTTTCAGAATAGGAGCTTCATATAGGCTGATGGTTGGAGTGAAAGACTGCTCAATACTGAGAGGGAACAGAGCATTGAAGAAGGCTTTCTTGAGTAAAGGGAATTAGAAGAGGGATTGAGCCAATAAAATGTAATGTCATGGAGACCACACAGAAGATGGGAGCCTTCACATACAGGGTGAAATACAGCAGTGGCTGTGCTGTCAGGCTAGACCAAAAAACTATTATCCCATTAAAATGCTTCTTCTCTGGCTCCTTTGCAAGGTGGCAGAGCTGTAAAAATGTTGCCCATTATTTCCTGGCAAATCATGATGGAAATGTTGTGGAATTGTGCATGCGAACTTAAAGGATTCATCATGGTTTATTCCATTAAAATAAACACCAAAGGAAGTAATAATGGTATGCCATTTATTATGCAGGATTGTCAACCTTTTTATATGCTAAATGGAATCTCCACAGGCTTGCTAATGGTATATAGGCCATAAAGCCTTTAAACAATGATGTTTTAACCGTGTCAGAAATAGTGGAATCTTCTGGTGGTTGCATAAGTGGCCTGGTTTTTAAATCTTCTCAGTTAGAATATCAGAAATGCAACGAAAGGCCTCTGGGATATTCTTTTTCAGAACAGGTGACAATCAATCAACAAATACAAGGCTTTGTCCCTGTCATATATCATAGCATGTGTGCATGAGCAGGCATGATGACACCAGGTCTTTCAAATTAACAAGCCAAACAAAAAGTAAAGTTGGGACTAAATTACACAAATTGCCAAATTCTGAACTGAACTTCCTTGTTAGAGTTTATTTTGTTTTGCTTCAACAGAATCTCAAACCAAATTTATTTTTAGTTAACCCCTAGAAAAGTAGTACTAATGTGTTGAAAAGAAACAGATAAGAAATGCTAAATTATTTCCCATTATGAACCTGAAATGAACACATGTCTATCATATGTAAGTCAATGTCATTGATTTTCTTCTCCCACCACTCCCACCTTCATCTTAATTTCCGTCCCTCCTTCGGGTTTGTCCTTCCTTCTCTCTTCCCCTTTGTTTTCACTTTTTCATTTCTCCAAGTTTGAGATACACTTTTTCCTCGTCAAGTGAGTAGCTTCATAAAATGTAACAGTCCTTAGCAAAAAGGAATTTCAGAATATCATCAGACCTGAGCGCAGAGTTTCAGATTAAATTGCCCTTGAAAGGCCACATAGATGATTGTTGATCCAATTCCTAAACCTTAGTGCCTCATGCTCGGCATAAGTGGTAGTGAGGAGAGGTAAATTCTATAGGGGAGAACACCTACAAAAATTACCTCACTTTAGGTTACGTGGTGGGGTTCATCCCTGGAATGACAGTGGGATATTCCATTTCAGTTCTCTGTGCATATGTGAAGCTATCAGTGCATATAATGGTCAGGGTTCCATAGCCTTGGGGGTTAATACATGGAGTTATTGATCTCGTTATAAACCGTAATTTACTGTTTACACTTCCTTCCAACTTCATAAACACTGATTGGGGGAGCAGAGCTATGCATTGTAGAATATGATTCCAACTGAGTCGGTTTCATATAAAATTTAAACGTGTCATAGTATACCATGCATAATACACTAAACTGTGCATGTGTCAAATGAGAAATTCTCTTGTGAGAAATGAGCAAGTATTTATAGAGAACTTGGCTGATGCTATGAGCAAAGACTTTCAAAGTAGAGAGCAAAGTTTCCTTTTGGACTGTGAACTGCTGCAGATTTCCATCAAAATGAGCCCAAGTGGAACCTGGAAGAGCAGCAATGAATTGTTTAAATCAGAAGAATGGTCCAACAGTTTTAAATATCTCGTGGGTTTTAAAGCACCAGAAACAGGAATTCCTTTTGTAATGTAGTAGCAGAACAATTTGTTATTCCAGTAAACACATGAATCAATTCCAGCAGGATAGATGGATATTGTCTGAAGATGGGTCAGGGTTATTTCAACTTAAGAAAATAGCAAAGGTGGTTTCTGTTAAAGCTGCTGCAGGGAATATTCCAGTGACCCAATCCTTATTCCTGTATTTGTTAAAGGAGTATAAACATCTTGTGGCTAGACACAATGTAGGAAAGACAGGGAGATAGTGAATAATCAGTGAATTGCAATTATAATAATTAAGAAAGTGTTTGCCTAGTAAATTCAGAGCAAGTTAAAATTGCAAAATATGCCTATGTGACATCATTTGTGTGCAATTGATTGGATCATTTAAATAATGCTTGTGAATAAATAGAGCCCTTTCCTACAGTGCATAACAAGGCAAAGCTTAACAAGATTCCATCCACATGTATTTGACAATACTTTAAAATATTAAGCACTCCTAGACCTAGTTAGGACAGACAGACAGTACAGTGCTGGAGTCCAGCTGCCGGGTTTCAAACCCCACCTCCGCTGCTGACTGGCTGGGGGCATTTAGCTCACCTCTCTGTGCCGCTCAGCTCATTTCATCTGAGGAATAAAGACAATCACGACACATATTTCATAAATCTGCAGCTAGGATTAAATATAATCCTTGCAGAACAGGTAGAGTTAGGAAGTGCTCAATAGATGCTTGTTACTTTAAGTGTTCTTAAAGAGAGTCTAAGAGAGATTTGGGTAGTAATGGAAAGTTAGAAGAATCTACCTTGATAATGTAGGGTAATTTTCTGTCTTGGGGGCTGTTTAGAAGATAACTGGCCATGGAAAGAGATGGACAACTATTAAATTTAACTCTTTATTATTCCACATAAACTGAAAAATGTCAAGAGTACTTGAGATTTCCTCTCCTCCCATCCAATGTCTCTAATGCTAGAAAAGAGAAATTTAGAAGTTTTATCAGATCATAGCTATACAGATTGGTTTAGCAATGGTTGGGGGACCTAAGAGCTGGTTGATTAGACACACACAACTTTTGTGACCTAACAAATTAAGTTGGCTTAGTATCGAGGGGAATACTTCAGTGAGTCTAGGCTGAAGTCCAAGATCTCCCTTTAATGCAGAGAACAGATGGTGGAACAATAAGTCCAAAGACCATTAATGTCTTGCAGATATTCTTGACTTCTATAATTCCACCAGAATCATCAGTAGTTCATGCACATAAGTCTGTTCCCCCTTGAGAGTTCAGACAGGATGTGTTCTCATTAAGTTAAAGATAAAAAGATTAGATTCACTGGAGAAAATGCTTTGTGGATATCTTCAATTAAATCTCTGCAGTTTATAACTATATATTTAATTTCCTCCCACAGAGCCTAGTAAAGAACTACAACACCTTGGAGTCCCACAAGCATTTTATGACATGAAGAGCCCATGAGACAAATTGAAAAACGGGGAAAGCCTGTAGAATAGATGGCAACTTCACTAACATCTTTATTTATTTATTTTAAATTGTATCTATTCTTATGCTCTAATGATCCAGAATTTTCAGCGAATCCCTGGGAAACTTGAAGAATGCTGTGAGAGCAAAAATATTTAAGAAAAGAGACATTTACTTTTATAAAGATGAACATATGTCCTTGTTTGTTATTGTGAATCCTTGGTTCTAACTACTGCTGTCACCCAAGCATGTGTTCCAACATTAACCTTTCTCTGAACTATTCTTATCCCTATGTAGGTGTATTCTATGCCTGCATCTTCCATTAAGCCTTCAACTAACCATTTCACACACACACACACACACACACACACACACTGGCCCGCCATATTTTTAGGTTTCAATCCTCTTATTTTTCACGTGTTAGACTCATGGACCTTATATTTAAGTATATTTATTGCACCTGCTCTCTGCCCAGAACCCTCCTATAGTTGACCTTGAGGTCTCTTTTCTCTCTGATGCTGAAGGGTCTTAGGGTGTAAAGATTTTCTATACTGTGGTGATTACAGGAATGTATAATTGAAGTTTGTTATATATCAATGATGAAAGGGATAATCCTGATTTTTTAATAATCTTAGCTATACAGATTGGTTTAGCAATGACTGGGGAACCTGAGAGCTGGTTGATTAGAAACACGCAATCAGCTCTTAGGTCCCACTGAGATTTATCCTGATAACTTTGAAATAAATAAAATATAACATTCATCTTTGTGGCTTACTAAAAAATAGTTGTTAATGGACACTGTATCCCCTTTAAAATTTTCTTCTTTTTACTTTATTTACACATTTCTCCATGGAAACCCCGAACATTAATTGAAAAAAATGGTATACGTTTTCTTTGAGGTAATGAAATTTTAATGTGTTGTAATAAATAAAGGAGAAAATAAGTTTATGAACAAAGTACTATTAGAAACCTGTTTTCTGGGTTGGGCGCGGTGGCTCATGCCTGTAATCCCAGCACTTTGGGAGGCCGAGGCGGGTGGATCACGAGGTCAAGAGATCGAGACCATCCTGGTCAACATGGTGAAACCCCGTCTCTACTAAAAATACAAAAAATTAGCTGGGCATGGTGGCGCGTGCCTGTAATCCCAGCTACTCAGGAGGCTGAGGCAGGAGAATTGCCTGAACCCAGGAGGCGGAGATTGCGGTGAGCCGAGATCGCGCCATTGCACTCCAGCCTGGGTAACAAGAGCGGAACTCCGCCTCAAAAAAAAAAAAAAAAAGAAATCTGTTTTCCACAATCTATAAAATATTGTGGTCAGAGAACAAGGACAAAGAGGGGTGAAACCAGTCTATAGTCACTTGTAGTATTGCATCCCCTTGTGACTTTTAGATGATTTGTTATTATTTTTCCTAAGAGTTCTTTGGTCACAATAGCAGTAATTACCTGAGGCTTCTGTATTATGCTGCCATGATGTTTCCTCGTGGCAAACACCTTCTATAGGACTATCAAGCAGAATCTTTATTTATTCTTCCAGAAACAATTTCCAAATTAATGTAATACAAAATGTATAAATATATGAATAGTGTATCTAGAATTCCACTGACTTTCAGTGTGTTCCTTTCAAGCTCTCAATATAATAATGTGATTTTTTCATTATCTGCTTTTTGACATTATGAACAACTATAATGCCATAAATAAAAACCTTTTGTTAATTCATAAATATTTTAAAAAAAGAAACCTGTTTTCAAAGAGTTTTTGTTTCCCATTGCATGATGGATGAATTTACATACATATATATGCAAAAATGCTGTTAATCCTAAATTGTTTTGTTCTGATGGAAAAAAAGATCATTTTTAGGAAATTAAATGTTGGATAGATAAATCTATATATATGATCAAACTGTTATAAAATCAATGATCCCACCTCATCCTAAGACTTAATGTAATTGTATATTAAAATAATTCCTGCCCATACATTGTGAAAATTTGGTCTTTCTCCAAGTTCAGTGCCTAATCCCACTCAAGAGTGACCACCTGGAGTGGAGCCTTGTCAACACCCAAAGATGTTCCTTGCATGTGCACATGTTAACACACAAGTACCTAGTTTATATATCAATCCTCTCTTTGAGAACAGAAATAAGAGTATAGTAGATAGCATTGTTCTGACCAAGGCTCTTTAATAAAATCTATGAACAAATATGGAAGCACATTATGCTTTTCGAAAAAAAAAATTTAGGTGATTATATGGTGTAGACTATGTATATCCTCTATACTGTATAAAAGGAATTGTCAAATTATGGCTACAGACCTACTGTGTGTTTTTCTAAATAAAGCTTTATTGGGACACAGCCACATCCATTTATATACTGTTTTCTATGGCTACTTTTGCATTACTATGACAGAGTTGAGTATCCTCTGTGTGCCCTAATTTTGCCTCCTGTGAATATATGCCATGGGTCTGAAAAAATCCGCATGTAAATGGACGGACTTATGCCGTTGGAATGCTTATTGTTCAAGAGTCAACTGTAATATGATACGATGGGAGATATGATGTATATAAAAGTGTGTAGCACGATGAACTTTAACAAACTCTGCATACCCATGTCACTAGCACCAGATCAAGAAACGGAATCTTGCCAGCATCTTCTCCAACCTACTTCTAGTCAATATCAACAGTACTCTTGTAATATTCCATTGTTAGTTTGGCTGGATCTTAATTTGTTAAACTATTTTCTTAATCGTGGGACTGTTAATGATTTCTTTTTGGTTACATACAATGTTGCACTTAACATCTTTATACCTATTTTCTTGTACTTTGGGGGTTATATATGAAGGATAATTTACTAAAAGCAGAATTTTGGAGTCAAAGAAAATGAGCATTTAAAATTATAATTATTGCCATGTTGCACTCTAAAGCTGTTTTAACACTTTCATACACTACAGCAGAGCATCAGAAGGGCCTCCACAATAAATTAGCCAATAGTTTAATCTTTGCCTTCTGATAATTGGAAATTATATTTCATTTTAATCTTAATGTCTGATATTTTAATTTGGAGTGAGATTATGTATTTTTTCATTTGCTATAAACAATTTTCTTTTCGGGATGGTAATTTTACGACAACTTTTCAAATTTTCCTGTAGCAATTGGTCTGTTTTGTCCTTTGTAAGGGAGAATTGTTTATTTACAGTTTCTTAGGTTAACACTCATTGTATCCAATCTGCAAATGTTTTAACCTAGGGATAAACAAAGCTTTTATTCATGATTCATTTGGCTTTCCTCTGCATATGTGACTATTTCTCAGTTCTCATTTTTAATGCTGTAAGTTTATGCTTCACTTTTTTGTTTCTTTATGTATATTTCTTTTCCCAAGAAGAAAAGCTCTTGGATCCATTTACTTATTTAATAGTTTTCTTTTGTTCTACTAATTTGTTGTTTTAATTTTTTCAAATTACTTTCTATACTCTGCTTTCTTTGGATTATTTTACTGTTTATTTCCTCATCTTTTTAATTTTAATGATTAACTCAATTATTTAAACTACTTTCTATTTAGAAATTTAATATTTAAAGCTATGAATTTTCCTACAATGCTGTTAGCTGAATACAGCACTAAAATTCTGATACTTAGTGCAATCAATTTTCATATTTTCTAGACAACGTGCGATTTGACTTTTGATTTTATTTTTCAGCCAAAGATTGTTTTTAACAAGTTTTCAGAAACATCAGTGGTTTGATATTTTTGTTGTTGATTTGTATTATTAACTTCTAACTTTTTAAAATGTTATCTGAAAGATCAGAGCATATAGGCTCATTTGGGGGGGTATGTTGAAGCTTTCTTGTGGCAAAATATATGACCAGTTAAAAATAATGTTCCTCAGGCAACTGAAAAGAAGGTTATGTGCTCTAGTTTCACAATGTACAGCTTGATATGTCTATTGCGTCTAGCATATCAATCGAGTAGTTTTAAGCTCGAATAATTTATTTTGTTCTACTTCATTTTTGATGGCCAGAGACCAATGAGAAAAACATCTTAACTGGTTCTGTATTTCCATCTCTCTCTTGTTGTTCTTGCTTCATAAATGTTTATGTTTTCTTGTGTGAAGATTTATGACAGACCTTCACTGTGGATTGCACTTTCCATCATTATTAAGTACAATTCATTTCATGTACTACCTTATGCTTCGCAAGAAGTTAGGACGAATATTAATAGTTGACTCCTGATTTCATTTTGTTTCCATTTGCTTGTATAATCTGTTACTATCTATCACTTTTCTTTCAAAAATCTGAGTCTTTTGTGTCTCCTGTGTGCAGCATGTGGATGATTTCATGTTTTATGAAATCTGAGAAATATTTTCTTTTAAAAGATGAGTTCATCTTATTAACCTTTATTGATATGACAGTTGTATTTGATGTGCTCTTTTAACCCCTGCTTTTAGTGTTTTCTGTATTGTGATACATGTTTGTGTGTGTGTTTTTTTTGCTTTGTGCATGTGCTTGTATTCTTTCTGAGAGCCTGGAAAGTTTGTGTTCTGTTTTCAGTTTTGTTATTAATATTGTCACTGTTTTGTTTCTGTTTTGTTGATGTTGTTGTTTTTAAAATGATAATAATACATTTAACCTTATGTTCCTTCAGCTACGAAACTCTGGCAGTATCTATTGCTGTCCCACTCTGAAAGCCAAAATAATTAGCGCATATGTATTTCCTTTTACTGCCATTTGCTTTTTTTGACTTCCGACTTTTGACCAGTTTCTTTCCTACATTCTAGGAGAACCCTATCCCACCTCTCATTTTCTAACTTCTGCCTCTTTCCAAGTACCATGACCTCACCATAAGTCCCTATGTGATTACTTTTATACTTTAAATAATATACTCAAACCTCTATTTCTTGGTTTTCAGTATTAAGCAGTAATCACTGGGTCTTTGGAATGAGAAATGAGCTAATCAACATCTCACCTTTCCTCTTTTTTTCCAAAAGCTAAATCAGTGTTCTCATAATTTTATTCACATTTCACCAAATTGTTACGCCTAGTTTTCATAGACTGCGGGTTAGAGTTATACCTATTTAGGGAGCTATTTTTGTATGTATATATGTTATATGTATGTATTATAGCCATATAAAAATTACACATTTATATAATTATAAAGCTGTATATAGTTTTATGTTATATAAGTATATTGTACATTTTATAGTATATACAATATCTTTTATATCATGTACAAGTATATGTTATATAAGACGTTATCTCTTTATGTTTTTTGACTGTGGTAAAACAATATAAAATTTACCATTTTAACTATTTTAAAGTACACAATTTCATGGCATTTTGGGCATTCACAGTATTGTGCCACCCTTACCGCTATCTAAATTCCCAACATTTCATTCCTTTGAAAGCAGTCACTCCCCATTTCCTCTTCCTCCCAGGCTGTGACAATCACTAATCTGCTTTCTGTCTCTCTCAATTTGCTAGTACTGGACATTCCATTTATTTATTTATTTATTTAGAGATAGAATCCAGCTCTGTTGCCCAGGCTGGAGTGCCCATGAGCACCTGTAATCCCAGGTACATGTAATTACATGAGCTACCATGCCTAGATCATTGTTGTATTTTTAGTAGAGGCAGGGTTTCACTGTTTTGGCCAGACTGGTCTCAAACTCCTGACCTTGTGATCCGCCTGCCTCGGCCTCCCAAAGTGCCGGGATCACAAGCATGAGTCACCACTCCCAGCCAACATTACATTAAAATAGAATTACACAATATGTAGCCTTTGGTGTCTGCCTTTTTCAGTTACTACATGACTCAGCAGTTCCACTCCTAGGAATATATACAAAAAAATTGAAAAATTTTCAAACAAAACTTGTACACAAATGTTTATAGCAGTACTATTCTCAGTAGACAAAAAGTGAAAACAACCCAAATTTCCATCAACTGATAAATCAAAAAACAAAAAATGTGGCATATCCATGCAATGGAATGTCATTTCACCATAAAATGAAATAAAGTATAGATACATGTTATGACTTGGATGAATCTAAAAAAAAAAAAAATTTTATTGTGTTATCAGAAATTACTTGCATATTAATAGAAATTTTATATCTCTATCTGGAAGACTTTGGCTTTTGTGTTCCAGAAGCATTAGAGGAAAAGATTAAAGAAGGGGAATAATGGGCTCCACATCCTTCCACCCTCTCTCCAGACTACAAACCATTTCCCCAGCAGTTGGAAATTGATGAGGCTGAGAAGAGTGGATGAGAGAGAAGAGTTTATGCATTCTGGAGAAAGGGGCTCTGTACCCCACCTCCTCACCAGAGTCCTGAGCAGACAGCCAGATCCTGGGAGCAATGAACTCAAAAGCGGGGAAAATGTGTGCCCCTTTCCCACACAGAGCAGAGGAAAGTGATTGATCTCTGCTAGGTTGTGCGGCCTGGTGCCGCTCAGCAATGACCAGACTGACCTTAACATGCTGGCCATGCTCTTAGAACTCACAGGTGAGCATCAGAAAGAGCCAGAAGAAAATGTGCGAATCGGCACAGGGCCCCCTAGCAGCAGCATCCTGTGTGTACTGATAACTGTGAATCTTTGAGGCATGGGAGTAAGCATTTCTTCTGTGGACAGATGAATTCAATTCTAGTCGGCTCCCCCTATACTCAAGAACATACAGACACTCACATCTTGGGTACTACACAAACCTTGGAACTTGGACATGGAGGGAAACGTCTGACAGAAACCAGAATCAACTGAGATGAGTTTCCCACCACTTCACTGCTTGGGGTTTTGTTAGAGAACCATAAAGAGAATGATAATTTTAAAAAGTATCTCTTTATCATCCATGAACTGAAAAATTGACAAACAAAATGTGGCATATTCATGTTTAATGATAATTTTTAGAAAGATTTATTTTTAAGAGCAGTTTTAGATTCACAGCAAAATTCAGCAGAAGATTCAGAGATTTTTCACATAACCACCCCGCCCCCAACACACACATTCTGAGCCTTTCCCGTCTTGACATCCCCAACCAGAACCTATATGTATTGAAACATCACATGAATATGTACAGGTATTATTTATTAAAAATTAATTTAAAAACAAAAAATAAATTTCCAAACCTGCATTGACACATCATTGTCATCAAAAAGTCCATAGTTTATATTAGGGTTGCTCTTGGTGCTATACATTGAATGGGTTTAAGCAAATGTGCAATGACATGGATCCACCGTAATAGCATCATACAGGGTCATTTCACTGCCCTGAAAATCCTCAGTGCTCTGCTGATTCATCCCTCCTTCCTCCCAACCCCTGGCAACCACTGTTCTTTTTACTGTCTCCATAGTTTTGCCTTTTCCAGAATATTATACAATTGGAATTATATAGTATGTAGCATTTTCAGACTCACTTTAGTAATATACACTTAAATGGATACTAAATTTAAGTATGTAAAGAATACTTAAATGTATTATTTCATGTCTTTTCATGGATTGATAGATCACTCTTTTTAGCACTGCATAATATTCCACCGTCTGGATATACCACAGTTTATTTATTCATTCACCTGCTGAGGGATGTCTTATTTGCTTCTCGGTTTTGGCAATTATTAATAAAGCTGTTATAAACACCTGCATGAAAGTTTTTGTGTAGACATGTTTTCAACTCCTTTGGGTAAATTCCAATGAGTACAACAGCTGGATCCTATAAAACTATGTTTAATTTTGTAAGAAACTGCCAACGTGTCTAACAAAGTGGTCGTGCTATTTTGGGTTCCCACCAGCAATGAATGAGAGTTCCTGTTGTTCCACATCACAGCAAGCACTTGGTGCTCTCAGTATTAGATTTTAGCCATTCTAATAAGTATGTATTGGTGTCTCATTGCTGTTTTAATTTGCATTTCTCAGATGACATACAATGTGGAACATCTTTCCATATGCTTACTTGCCATCTATATAGACTAATTTTTCATCACTTTGTTGAGTGGGGTCTTAACTATCAGAGAAAAATAAAGGGAATAATTTCTTTTAGCAGCTGGGTTGGCATCCTTAGACTCTTTCTACATGTGTCAACTGGAATGGAGTTTTTTCTTCAATTTTCATTTTTATTCTTTTGTTGTTTTCTCTTGCCTTCAAAGAGGAAATTGGAGTAGACCAGCTTTGTTCCACTGTCTTTAACTGGAAGCTCCACATTAACTATTTTGAATACATCAGATTAAAAATAAAACATGGATATCAACGCATTTCAGTTAAAAAAAAGAAAAGTTGTTGCTAAGGTCAAGTTCTTGGTCTGTCTAAAGGGTCTTGTTCAATTTTTCTAAATTTTGATAGTAGAATTTATTTGGGAAGAAACAATTAGCTGCATAGACAGAGGCTCATCATATCTCATTTGCAAATAGAAAAGAATAAAGCTGAAACCTAGAAAGATGTCCTGTTTCACCACCCTAAGTCTAGTTGGCCAGGGTAGCCATGGTTGGGAGATTATATCGAGCTAAGCTGCTATTTGAAAGAGGAGTATAAAACTTTCCAAAATGTCTTAATTAAAACTCAACAGACAAACTTAGAGGACAGACATGGAGGAATTAGAAGAGCATAATTCAATCAGCCTCAAAGAGAATGAATACTTTGGCTTCAAAGAAACCAACTCAAAAAAAGCTACCTGATTTTGGAGAACAAGGTACCCATCCATGGTCTGTGCTAGGCAAACCCGTGTGATTTAGAATGACAGTGTTTGGGTGGGAGTGGAGGGTTAATTGATGATGCCTTTATCAAGTCTGAACAAAATGAAACAAAGAAAATCAGTCAATTGGGACAAACCAGCAGCTTTTCAAGTGGAGTTTGCAATCTGTTTTGGAGATTGACTTTGTCGTTAGGATGTTACACAGTGTGATGACATAACTATTTTTCTCCTCTCCAGCTGTTTGTTATTGTTTATATGCCGTCTTTGTGTTAGATATAAAATTACCTGACAAGGTAAAATGAAGTGATGTTATCTTCCTAATAAACCTATAATGGCCATGCTGGTTTCAGCAACATTGATTGAGCAGCCCATTTCTGGGATCCAGAGAAGTCATTAGAAGTACCATTGACACTTCTTTTCTTGATGCCTTTGGAAGGGGATTGTGGTGAGATGATGTCACTGTGATCAGAGCATGTGTCTTCTTTCTTTCAATGGCTTTTAATCTACACATTTCCTGAAGAAAGAGAGTGTCCTCTGAACCTTTTTTTAAGGACATTCTGAGATGTGCTAGGGAAGGGTTTGTACTCAGTAGTCAGCTGTCCCACCAAAGAGGAGTTGCAGTAAGTTCAGTGATCTTTTCCCTCATCTGATGTGCACAATTGGTGCTCCTGATGGCAGTCCAATGACCCAAGCCAAGTAGCCAGTCAGTAACATTTATGCAGCCTCTGATGACAGAGAGACACCAGAGGCTCATGTGGAGGAAGGCCGATGCTGAGGAATGGGTGAGTACTTGAAGCTAGACGGGCCTGTGTTCAAATCCCAGCTCCAGCACTTATTATCTCTATGGTCTGGAATGAGTTATTGAATCACCTTGATTTCTATATTTCTCCACAGAATAGGAATAAAAATTCTATCCCAAAGTCTTCAATTAGATCAATACCTGTACTGAATTAAATCAATACCTATATATCTAGTACCTACTATGTACTAGAACCAATTAGGAGAGACACTTTTTGTTATTCCCTCAACAAGTATATTGTGAACCTACTATGTGCCAGGCACTAAACTGAGGGGAAAAAACAGGAAAATGTGATAAATATAATTAAAGGCATTTTACTTATTTTTGATGTTTTAGGATTTTAAGATTGAGAGAGTGCATATAAAAGAGTCTGCTATCCTGGAGGGATCGACAAAGGCTTACATAGGGGAGCTGCTGGTGCTCAGCTTTGAATGAGGCAAAGGAATATTCCAAGCAGGGAAACTGACAAGGCTCTTGCAGTGAGTCTGTAATGGAGACACCCACCTCCTCAGGGAGGGGCTTCTGGACTCCTAATCCCATGCTCTTTTTCATTGCCACGTCTGCATCTTGGTTTGAGTTTTAAATGATTAAATGCCAAATGTGATAGTAAAGGCATTATGGAAAGAAAGTGTACAATCATGAATGAATCACATGTGAAGAACTGTTTAAAACAAAGTCTTTCATCAGCCTCTCATAGCCAGGATTGACATTCTGATGCTCTTTTAAAATGATAATGTCCAACTTAAAAAAAAAATATGTCAAAGCCTAACTGTGAGGGGTGGAGGATGAGGTGAGGAGAATGCATTACATGGGAAGGGTTATTTAAAGTCATCAAGATAATAAAACCTTCATTCTTTTAACAAGGGTGAGATAATGAGATGTTAATCCTTCCAAGATTTAATAGATTTATTATTCTAATGAACTATATCTGACAGCTTTGAACTGTATGTAAAAACTTATTAATCTTTTGACAGATGTTGAAGGTTTTCTTTCTCTCATTCTAGGTGTATGATCAGAGAGTTATGGCAGAAATTGCTCACTGCAATTTTCCTCATGGTGTAGTGGAATATTAAGGATCTTTCTCTGCCATCCTGACTTTATTAAATGAAAACTGTGGGAATAAAACCTTGCAAAGCAGAAATCAGAGAAGAAATACTGATAGAGGAGATTCGCTGGTGTGTGCATCCAGTGATAAACAAAATTAAACACAAATGATAGAGGCTTTTACCAGCCTGTTACTAGGACTCAGTCTTGTAAATTTAACAGCCTTGTTAACTTAACAAAGACGCTCTGAACACCTATTTTGTGCCAGGCACAGTGTTGATGTCAGGGATAAAAATTTAACTGGGACGTGGTTTTTGTCCTTGAAGTTCTCAACATGTAGTTGGCAGCCACAGCTTCCAGACAAGGAGGGAAATGAGTACCCGAGATGCACAAAGGATACAGAAAAGGCCGGGGCTAATGGGTTGAAAGCCTTGGTGTGACGGGAGAGTTGCTGGAGCTAGGATACTAGAGACAGTGAGCAGGAGACAGAAGGTGGTGGTTACAGGGTGAGATGCTTGCCATGGGAACATTGAACGAGGTACAGTTACTGGTAATGAGTATGTTTACAGCAGTGGTTTCAGAACTGTATTGATCGTGACTCAACACAAGAGATGCACGTTTTATATCATGAGCCAGTACACATATATATAGTTGAAGCAAAGTTTCATGAAATAATTTGTATCCTTATTACAGGCAATGTGCCCTGGTATTTCCTTTTATATTTGATTTCATTTTATGTAATACAAAACTTGATTTCATAACCCAGTAATCAATTACTATTCTGGCTTTAAAATCACTGGGGATGAAGGGCTGATGCGGGGTAGAGTCACTCCCTGACTCAATACTACACGCTCTTTACTCAATACTCACTGCCAGGGAAAAGCTAAGGGAAATGAGAGGCCAGATATTGGATAGATGGATCAAAGGTTTTGAAATCACCAAAAATCACAATAGGAGTGATAGTGAAGAGAAAAACAGCAGTCCAGGGGATAGAATCCACATTGAATTAGGGGAAGTGACCAGGAGGGGGGCAGGTGCCTGGTATAAGGACAGGGGATGGGCTATCGTCTGATAGAACATGCTTCAGAGGGGCTGGGGGTCATAGAGAGAAGGAAAGAACATGGGTGGAAGCAACTGTGAAGTGTAAGAGGGAACCTGTCCCGTGGGACATGACTGAAAGAAACACATCTCCCACTTGAGAGAGGGTTACAGGGATACAGGGTCATCAGGGAGACAGAGCTACCATTTAGGATAAGGTGAAGGGCATGTTCAGAGAGAGTGAGAAGATAGAGAAGGCTTTTCCCTGCAGAACTCATGGTCTGTTATCAACTTTGGGGGATTAGGAAATGGTAGGAGTTGGTGTCAGCTTGGGGGACTTGTCAAGCTTTGAGGTCATGAGTCCTTGGATGAGGCTTAGGCTCCTTATGGTGACTGAGGTAAGAGGAGAGCAGTGCCTTGTGGGCTTTGACGTGGTGCCCTCTGGGGAGAAGACTGGCCATCCTTTCTGAGATGAGCCTCTTGAAGAGTATGCAGTACTGAGTCAGGGAGTGCTTTGTGTGGGGGTGCATATGTGATGTTTTTAGCAGGTGGAGGCAGGGGATAAGATACCATCTCTATCTTCTATATAAAGACTTAGAAATTTGGTGAATTAATAGACCACAAAACCATACTGCAACATGTAGGTACCAATAATTATGGGAGAAAAGGGAAAAATCTTCTATTTCTAATTTCTCAGAGGAATCAGGGAAAGCTTCACAGAGAGGGTTCAAACTACTGAGTCTCAGATAATTGTAATAACCAAGCGAGTTAGAAGGAAAGGCACCACACTCTAAGTTCCAAATTAAGAGTCCTTTATTAATTGGCTAGAGACCGAAAGTAAGCTCATGCTCAAAATCTCTCGGCCCGAGGAAGGGGCTTGATTTCCCTTTATACCTTGATTTAGGTAGGGGAGGAGGAGCCTAGCTGAAGTGGAATTTTACAGAAGCAGAGCAAGCAAGTTAGATAAGGAAGGTGGTAACCAGAGGGCAGGAGGTTCCAGGGACTGTTGGTTGCTAAGGGTATTTCCATACAATCACTAAAGGCGGGTAGCAGGGGGACCTTTCCACACAATCAATCACCAAGGAGGGTATTCACAACAGCAGGTAGTCTTGCCCAGCAGGATGAGGTTACAGTGGTTACAGGTACTGTGAACAGTGTGGACCCCTCTTAAAGGCTCAAAGCTTTGAGTGCAGTGACCCAGTAATGCACCTGAGGGGCCGCGGCAGGGAGGGAGAGGCCTGAGAGAGCTTGTCAGGTTTGCAGCTAAGATGGAGTCAGTTAGGCTAACCCAGGTTAGGTTATTACATAATGAAGTCTTTGCTTGGTTGTAGATGGAGAGAAAACAGTCCAGAGAGTGAGAAGGCCTGTCAGAAAGAACAGAGATACAGACTAGATTAGCAAGTGGAGAGGGTGAGGGACCTCCGGGGCTGTAAGGAGCCATGGTTTTGACTAGCATGCCCTTCAAAAGTCATTGTTTCCTTTCTTCTCCTGGGGATGGTCCAATAATCTATCAACCACAGGTCACTTTCTCAGGTGGACAGATATGACTTATGATAGTTGGCTTCACTGGGAAGAGTCTTCAGCTTTCTACGGAGGGAGCCATAGCCACTTGTCCACAGCCTTTTCCCTAACAAGGGTCTCTGCAGAGTGACAGGCTCCGAGAAGGCAAGCCATAAGCCTGAATTCCTGGATTCCAAAGAGGGTTATCCATAGCGATTGCACTGTCTTTGGGAGTTTTCTCTGGGCCTTTCACTCATTTGTCATTTACTCTTTCACCAAGCACTGAGTAACAACTAGCAAGGAAGAAAAGCATGTGGTTAGAAAGTCACCTTGGAGGAAGTAAGATCTGACCCGGAGGTTGCAATTCATTAGCGTATCTAATTTAAAATTAAAGTAATAGGTCTAGCCTAGTATTTTTTTAAAATATAGAATATTCTAGAATAGAAAGTAAAATGTAGAAAGAGAAAACGTCACTTTCTAAAGATTTTGCATGATGAGCAGCTCATTTACAAGTTCTCCATGGAGCATAATGACTCTAGGCGGCAGAAGCAGAGGCAGGGATGGTCAGCTACAGCCTCATGGAGGGAAAACTTCAAGGCCACCTTCTTTAGGCACTTAGGGTATCATAGTTTCTCTCTATGCCTCAGCATTTTTATCTGTAAAGCAGAGGGATTCTCATCTGGCAAGATGACTGCAAAGCTTAATGATAGACAAAAATGCTAGTATTTATTATTTCACAATATATTTTATCTGAAGTTTTCTGTCTCATGGGATCAGAGAGTTAAACTGATTATCCTTATTGCTAATATAACAAACTCTTTGAAACCAGAGATTTCATTTCTCTATTCATGGCGGATCATTGAGTGATAATTATGTGATCAAGTAATAAATTCTATCATTGGTTACATGAATAATGAATCACATAATCAGTTATGTAAATGCTATAATAAAGTAGAGGAAACTGACTTAATCTCCTAAACTAAGGAAGTAGAGGTATCCCTTAGAGCTAAGTTCATTTTTTGTTTCCTGATATACTTAAAACTTGGCTAAAAGATAACTATGGAAGAAGGAAATGGTCTGTCTTGGAGGACTTTAAAGATTTGTATTAAGTTGCAGTCCTGTATGGAAGCAGGAAACTAGGTGTTAGAATATATTTGACTTCTCCTAGACCCATCTTTCTCTTTTTTCCTGACAGCACATTTATCCCATTGTCTTTCATGTTAAGCTTTTCAAATGACCGGCTTCATTTGCAGTTTGCTAGAAGAAGGCAAAATGCAACTTCTGATTTTTGAAAGGAAAGATTTTAGTGTAATAGAATAACTGAATGCAAGGTGCTACTGGTACAGTTTCTAATAACTTCCTGGAGATTAGAGAGAGAAAGCCATGAATAGAAAACATGGTTATCTCTGAACTTTTAATGTGTATGGTTAAAATGAATGGTTTTAACAAAAAACAGGGCTTGATATGGGGGCTTAGAAGTTGGGGATTGCAGAAGGGAAAAATAACAGCCTTAGCTACGCTGTTATCTATTGCTGCTTATAACTGAGAATCAGCTAAGGGGTTGTAATACTTCTTTATTTTAATAGTTTGGGGGCACATCTACATATCTGTAATTAGAATCAAGATTTTAATATAAAGCTACAAATAACTGTAGTTGTTCCAGACATTGGAAGATGATATAAAAGTAATACAAAATAGTGCAGAAAATAGGAAGCCTGCATTGTACGATTGCTATGAATATGAATGAAAATATCTATAAAACCCCTAGTCCAGTATCTGGCAAATAGTAGGTACATAATAAATGATAGTTACATATTATTATTATTCTAAGAGTATTTATTAGAAAGTAGAATCTGTGACCAAAAAAAAAAGAAAAGAAAATCTTCTTACATTCCCCCTTCTCTGTTCATTTTTCTTTTAATTTTATGTGTTAAACTTCAGAAAAGTGGCAAGAAAACAAGCATTACAAAGAATGCCCATACACTCTTTACCTGGATTCACCTATTGTATTTTCTTTCTCTGTCTCTTTTTTCCTGAACCAAACATAATATGTTTCATACATTATGGCCCTTTAACTCTAAACAATGTATTAAGTATTTCCTAAGAATATGGACAGTCCTGCACATAAACACAATGTGGTTCTCAACTCCAGCACATTTAACGTAATTGTGATGCTTTTATCTACCCTCCACATTCTGATTTTACCAGTTGACTCAATAATGTGTATGGTATTTTTCACCAATAAAGTGCAGGCGCCACCCAGGATCAGGTGCTGTATTTAGTTGTCATGTCTAGCATATTTCCATAGGTTGTTTTTGTCTCTTCTGACACAGACACTTCTGAAGGATACCAGTTCTAAAAGTGAAGCATTTTGTAAATGATGTACTTCCTCTCACACTCCTACTGCCCCGTGTCTCCCCACCTCCTGCAGGTAACTAACACCATTGTTTTTTGTTTGCACTTCTTGTGCTCCGGTTGGTAAAGACTAGAATATACAGCCAAGATTTCTTGTTTCTCCTTTTTGCAAGACAGCATGTAGATATGCTGTTTTTCACATTGCCTTAAAAAGAACTTCACAATATCTTCTGCAAAGTATTCCACATCAGTTCGGAGAAATCTTCCTTGTTCTTTTTCATAGTTGCACAGTACTCCACCATGTGTATATAACAGAATTTATACCCTAGGTCTCCCTATGGCTCTGGTATCAATAAATAACAGAATGTATATGGTTGTTGGTATTATTTGAAAGGTATATTAAGGGTAAGTGGGATTGTTGGAATTAAGGACAAATGCTTATATATATTTGTTAAATATTGCCAAATTCTATACGGGTTGCACAATTTGGTATTTCTAACTGTACTGGACTTTGAGCTGGAAAGATTTTACTGTGGTCCACAGTGATGTGCAGCATTAGTTGCTGCTTCCATGTCTGGTGTTTATTGCTGGGGCATCTGTTCTTTCTGTCTCCTCTGTAGCCCCATCTCTTCCCTCGGCGATCAAACCTGCTAAAACTGCTCGCTTTGAGAAAAGTGGTGCTGGCTGCATTAAAAGCCTTCTTCACTGCCATTCTGCTTCTCATTGTGCAGTAGGATTTCCTTTTTTGAGGACATGGGGGTTCACTCTGCAGATAAGCCTCCCTTTTAGGTTTGGGACCTAATGGTGAAATCAGAAGATGAAACAGAGCTAAGAATTGAACATGGAGAAGAAATGAAGAGAGAGAAATCAGAATGCATTGTCAGAAATGAGGATTTGCAAGTAAATATTCTGTGATGGCTGGAGTTAGATAATTCAGGTAGACAAGGAAGAATTGTGGGCCCGGAGAAACGGGGAGTGAGCACAGCAAAAATCTGGAAGATGCCATGATGGACGGGAGGTTGGCTCACAGGGAAATGACCTGAAAGACATGAGGGGGACCAAGATGATCAAGAATCTTCTATGGTTCTGGTGTTGGGGTTGGTGTTTCAAGTCTACTAGGCTTTTTGGTTCATCTATGTTTGAATTAGCTGGGGGCATTTCAAGCTGCTAAGTTTTGGTGAACTTTAGAGTGAGTTGGAGATATTTAATGCAGACAGAGTAGTTGATTATTCTTTTTTAGACTTACATTTATTTTTCAGCTTAATTCAGCTCAATAAATAATCAATGAATGTTTATTGTAAATCAGGATTATACTGCATGAAGTGACTTAAAGATAGATTCCATCCAACTTCTGCCTTCTAGGGTCTCATGTGGGTGAGAGGCAGTGCCAGCCCAGTGTGGTGGATGTGAGACTGGAATGGTATCAGGTGTCCTGGGAATCTTGA
Organism: Aotus nancymaae; assembly: GCF_030222135.1. NCBI lineage: Eukaryota > Metazoa > Chordata > Mammalia > Primates > Aotidae > Aotus > Aotus nancymaae. Next base: position 87,658,682 of record NW_026988442.1, read on the forward strand.
GGAGCCCCAGAGATTTCCAGGGGAGGTGGTGCCTGCCTGAGCTAAGTCTGGGTAAAGAATGAGAGAGAACCAGAGAAATGGCAGTGGAATCAGAGGCAGAGAGAGCATCTTCTAATCTGCAAAGTTGGCCCAAGAGAATGAAACAACAGGGTGTGCATGGGTAAAGCTGCAGGCACTGGATCCTAAGGTGGGGAGAAGGGAGTGTGAGAAGGTCTTTGGGAGCCCCTCCTCACTTTTTGTGGCGGAGACAGGTGCACACAGTTTTCTTTGCTGATTACTGAAATCTGTGCGTTGTTTCTAGTGTTAAAAATCAAGAATAATAGTAGCAATGACTACAACAACAACAGTAATTAAGTGGTCCTTTCTTGAGAAGGTAATTGGACAGTGAGACCTTGAAATTGTTGCTCCGGGGATAAGCCAGTGGCTGCATGGTATCCGGCCAGGAGGTCCTGAGAGGGGGCTGCTTGATGTTCAGCTTAGCTGGAATTATTGCAGTTATCATCCTCTTTCAGAAATTGTCTCATGGAGAATAGGGGGTCAAAACAAGTGCATTCTCCATGGCAACGGTTTTGCGACATCTATAGTCAGTGGGACAGGATTTGTACTCTGCACTCATTCCAGAAGCATTAGAGTGACTGGGTGTGCTCAAAATATGTTAGCACACTGCAGAAAGTTAGCTAAAAACTCATTTTGTAAGTGATTTGTTGGCCTGACCAAGAGCTAAATTACTTAATTTACATTTATTTTTATGTTATTATTTAATATAGTTCTTAACAACCCTTGGGACAGCAATCAATCTTTCCCACAGAGAAAGTGCTTTTTCCAGGTCTAAAAGAAAATAAAAAGCGACTTCCAACTGGTTGAAGTTATAGGATCTGAGATAGATCCTATTTTTTATTTAGAGCACCAAACTTTGCTCTTTCCCTGAAGAAGATTCTGAGTCACTCATCAGCTGCCCCAATTTTCTTCTCAAAATGACGTTTTCTTCTTACATTAAAAAGATGTTTAAATCCACCCCTTTTACATTGAGTTTCTTCTCTCCCTCCTTTCCCTCATTCCCCTTTTTTCTTCTTCCTTTCCTTTGTTTTCTGCAATATATTTCTTTCCCATGATAATATTTTAAATCTCACTTGGCCATTGTTATATAACTTGTCATTCTAGCATGATGATGGATTAACACTGTTAAAACTTGTGTTTCTCCTGGGATTCTTTTGTTATAATTGGTAAAGGCAGCTAGAATTTTCATCTTCTGGCAGACGAGGCATCGTGTCTGCCTGGTTTGTTCTCTTAATTAGCAAAGTTTACTGACTTAGCATTTTAGAAACTACTACTAAACCATCTCTCTATTTGGTTATTACATGTGATCACTCTGTCTATTAATCATTGGAGCTCCATTCTGCCTTATTTTGTGTGAACAACCTTGCTAAACAGTCTCTGTGGCTCTTTTTCTGAATTTCTACTTTTTGTGAGATTACTTGGCATGCTTTAAGCTCATTGGGTTATCCCTTCTTGCTCACAGATGAAAACAAGTGTCAGTCTATAGATTAGAAGCAACTACATACTGAACAAAGGAGATATAATATTTATCCATGAAACTCAATAGTAAATGTATCCTGTTAGGTTGGTATAATTGTGTGTTACAGATAAATTTTTGTATGCTTCATGTTTGTATTTCATATTTTATATTTTATGTTTGTGGGATTCACCTAAAACCTGGGGTTAGAGTGCATATGAGAATTTGTTGATTTTTATAAGTCAATGTCAACTATGGATGCTTTGTCAAATTCAATTAATTTTAATAATGGATGCAATGATTCTTCTATGTTTTCTGGCTAGATGACCATGTTGCCTACCAATAATGACAAAAATACCATTTTATTCCTTATTGTACTGGCCAAGATCTCAGTGGAATGTGGAATCATACAACTGATAGTGGTTGCTATTAACTTGACACCACTATGTTTATATTAAGGTCAGTTAGAGGTTTTTGAGAGATACATTTTTCAAGTTCAAGCAATTTTCATTTAAATTTGGATGGTTATCTTTTTATAAAAACTGAGAATGAGGGTTAAATTTTATCAAATGTTTATTTAGAATCTATCAAAATGATTTTTATTCCATATTTTGTCTCGAATAGAATGTAATTTTATGTGATATAGCAAATCACCCTAAGAAAGTTTTTTGGTCTTGTATACTCACGTTTCTGAGATAAATCCTGCCATGAGGTTGTTTTACAGTTGTTAGTATTTCTCTTTGTTTTCTTTTGCTCTGTTGTTTTCAATTTGCTGATAGTTTCATGTTGGTCATTTGTTTTTTGTCTGGTTTCGTATCATACTTTTGTCTGATGGGTAACAAGTTGGTTTCCCCACTTTTCCCACGCTCTGGAAGAAATCACAAAGTTGTCTCTTTGAGGTTAGAACTCCTCAGAAAAGTGATTTGCTCCTGTCTGTATCTTATAATTACTATTTTGGCAATAGGAATATTATGTTTTCTACTTTTTATTAAGTTTGACAATTTAAATTTTCTTTAGATAAATTTCTATTCCTTCTAGATTTTCAGATATTTTTGAAAGGATGTACATAATACTCTCCTGTTACTTTAACATTTTTCTTTTCAATGTATGTAAAAATTACTTCCCAATGGTGTCTATTCAAATGTTTGATTTCTGTGATTAGTCATTCCATTTTTAATCCATTTCAATATTTTTTCCAAATTATTTTTTTGTTTTACTAATCAACTCATTTCAGATTTTATTTTTCATTAATTTCTGCTTTATTTGTATTAATCCTTTGCTCTTCTGTTTATTGAGTAGACTTTTCTAGCTTTTAAAAAACTAGCTATTTATTTTTTATTTGTTTTCTAATAAAGGCCTTTTATGTATTTCCTCTCATTACTACTTTGGTTAGAGCCCTCAGTTTATATGTAAACTGTCAGTAATGTTTTTGGAAAAATTATGCTTTCGATTTCCTCTTTAACCCCGTAATTAATTAAGAGCATGTTTTCAACATCCAGGCATATGGATTTTCTTTATTGTAGCCTCTTGTTGCTATCTTCTACTTTGATTGAAGTGGTGCTCTGTGAATGTGACCTCTTTGATTTTTGCTTTTTGGAATTTGGTGAGATTTCCTTTGTGGCCTAACACACAATTTGTGTTGTCAATTTTCCATGTTATGTTTGAAGAGAGAGTGTTGTTCTGTTGGAGACAAATTTTTATATACAGTCAGAGTCCAGACCAAGCTTTTACATTTTATTATTCAAACATTATCTACTTTTTCTTTTTTTTTTTACTAATTGATCTCTGAAAAACATGTATTTAAATCTACTTCCATGATTGTGGATGTCAATTTCTCCTATAGTTCCCCCAAATTTTGCTTCATATATTTCCTATGTATGTGGCCTGGTACATACATCAATGTTATGCAATATTTTCATTGTAAATTAGACTTTAAACAAATAAAATATCTTCTTTTCTTTTTCCTGGTTTCCAAGTTGGATTCTGTTAACATATATTGTTAGTGTTGCAACTACTTTCTTATTTATTTCATTAGCATTTACATTGTATATATGTTTCCATCTGTTTCAATTTTCTTTTGATGTTTTTATTATAATTGTGTCTTTTTAAACAGTAAACAGGCTGCTTTTTGTTATTCAATCTGAGTTTATTTTGGAAAAATTTTAATTATCTTTCTGTTCTGGTAAAATATATATTAATAAAATTGCAATTTAAACCATTTTAACTGTACAATCCCATATCAATTACATTCATAATGCACAACTATCACCACTATCTGAGTACTCTGAATAGAAACTGTAACCATTAAATATTAACTTCCTATTTTCCCCTCTCTCCACCCCCTCTAATCTACTTCTGCCTCTGTGAATTTCCAGCTATTCTCAATAGTTAATATAAGTGGGCTCATACAATATTTGTCCTTTTGTGACTGGTTTATTTCACTTAGCATAGTGTTTTTAAGATTCATCCATGTTATAATATGTGTTCAGATTTCACTCTTTTTTATGGTTGCATAATAGTTCATTGTATGGATATACCACATTGTTTACTAATTCATCAGTTGATAGATGTTTAAGTTGTCTCTCACCTTTTGGCTCTTGTGAATAGTGCTGCAATGAATATTGGCATGCAGGTATTCATTTGAATTCCTATTTTGAATTCTTTTGCAGTTTTCTTTTTAATTCTACCTAGAACTGGTGCTGGGTTATATGGTAATTCTACATTTAACTTTTTGAGAAACTGCAAAACTGTTTCCCACAGTGGTTACAAGTTTTTACATTCCCACCAGCAATATACAAGGGTCCTAATTTCTCCACATCCTTGCCAACACTTGTTACAGTGGCTTCCCCTGTCCACAGGGGATACATTCCAAACCCCTCTATGGATACCTGAAACCATGGATAGTACTGAACTATATATATAATGTTTTTTTTCCTTATAAATACAAACCTATGATAAAGCTTAATTTATGAATTAGGCATAGTCATAGATTAACAACAATAACTAATAATAAAATAAAACAATTATAACAATATACTCAAAAGTTGAGTGAAAGTGGTCTCTTTCTTATCAAAATATCTAAGTGTACTGGATTCACTTATTTCAGACCATAATTCAGCTTAACACTGTGAACACTGTCGAAAGTGAAACTGAGGATAAAGAGGGACTACTATATTTTCTGTTTTGTTTGTTTATTTTTAAAATATAGCCACTCTAGTAGGTGTGAAGTGGTATCTCACTGCGGTTTTGATTTGCATTTACCTAATAATGAGTGATACTGAGCATCTTTTATGTGCTTACTGGCCACTTGTATATCTTTGGAGAGGACCTGAATATGTGTATTCAGGTTTTTTGCCCATTTTTAAATTGGGTTGTAAGGCAGGCTTGCAGAGAAACACATGTTCTCATTCACATGTGGGAGCTAGAAAAGTATGTCTCATGAAGGTAGAAGGAAGAATGGTGGCCACCAGAGGCTGGGAAGGGAAGCAGGAGAGGTGATCAAGAGAACTTGGCTACGGCAGGGGTATCCAACCCCTGGGCCACAGACTAGTACGGGTCAGTGGCCTGTTAGTAGCTAGGCCACACAGCAAGATGTGAGTCAGAGGCAAGCAAGGGAAGATTTATCTGTATTTGTAGGCACTCTCCATCGCTCACATTACTGCCTGAGCTCCAGATCAGCAGCGGCATTAGATTCTCATAGGAGCACAAAACTATTGTGAACTGTGCATGCAAGGGATCTAGGTTGCATGCTCCTTACAAGCATCTAAAGCCTAATGATCTGTCATTGTCTCCCATCACCCCAGATGGGACTGTCTAGTTGCAGGAAAACAAGTTCAGAGCTCCCACTGATTCTATATTATGGTGAGTTGTATAATTATTTCATTATATGTTATGATGTAATAATAATAGAAATAAAGTGGACGATAAATGTAATGCAGTTGAATCGTCTTGAAACCATTCCCTGTCACCCCTGGTTCCAGGGAAAAATTGTCTTTCATGAGACCAGTCCCTGGTGCCAAAAAGGTTGGGAACTACTGGGGTGAGGGGTACAAAAATACAGTTAGTAGGAGGGATTCATTGCAGTATTCAACAGTACAGTAGGAAAATTATAATTAACAATAATTTATTATATATTGCAAAATAGAGATTTGTGATGCTCTCAACACAAAGAAAAAATAAATGTTTCAGATGATAAATATTCTGATTATTTTGGTTTGATAGTCACATATTGCATGTATGTGTCAAAATATCACGTGTGCCCCCAAAACATGTACAACTAAATCAGTAAAAAACTTTTGAGTTAGTTTTTATTTATGGCATGATGTAAGCATCCAATTTTATTCTTTTGCATGTTGTAATGCAGTTGTCTGATAATTCTTTCTCCATTCCATGGACTTTGCACACTAGTCAAAAATCATTTGGCTGTAAGTGTATGGGTTTATTTCTGGACTCTAAATTCTGTTCCACTGGTTTGAAAGTATATCTGTTTTGATTACTATAGCTTTGTAGTAAGTTCAGATTTGGGAAATGTGAGTCCTTCAACTTTGTCCTTCTTTTTCAAGATTGTTTTGGCTATCTGGAGTCCCTTGCGATTCCATATGCATTTGATTATTGACTTTTCCATTTCTGTAAAAAAGGATGTTAAAATTTTGATAACAATATTGTCTTCCTACCTGTGAACATGGGATATCTTTCCATTTATTCAGGCTTTCTTTAATTTCTTACAGCAATGTTTTGTATTTTTCATTGTACAAGTCTTTCACCTTCATGGTTCAATTTATTCCTAGATATTTTATTATTCTAGATGCTATTGTAAGTGGAATTGTTTTCAGTTTTCTTTTGTGGTTGTTTACTGTAGGTATATAGAAACACAACTGATTTTTCTTGTTTTTTTCTTCTACTTTTATTTTAAGTTCCAGAGTACACATGCAGGATGTGCAGATTTGTTACACAGGTAAACATGTGCCACGGTGGTTTCCTGCACAGACCAACCCATCACCTAGGTATTAAGCCCAGAAACCATTAGCTATTATTCCTCATGCTCTCCTTTCCCCTGCCCCTCCCCTGACAGGCCCTGATGTGTGTTGTTCTCCTCCCTGTGTCCATGTGTTCTCACTGTTCAGCTCCCACTTATCAGTGAGAACATGTGGTGTTTCATTTTCTGTTCCTGCTTTAGTTTGCTGAGGATAACAGCTTCCAGCTCCATCCATGTCCATGCAAAGGACATGCTCTTGTTCCTTTTATGACTGCATAGTATTCCATGGTGCATATGTACAGCATTTTCTTTATCCAGTCTATTATTGATGGGCATTTGGGCTGATTATACATCTTTGCTGTTGTGAATAGTGCTTCAGTGAAGCTATGTGTGCATGTATCTTTACAATAAAATGATTTTATATTTCTTTGGGTATATACCCAGCAATGGGATTGCTAGGTCAAATGATATTTCTTCTTCTAGGTCTTTGAGGAATTGCCACACTGTCTTCCACAACAGTTGAACTAATTTACACTCCTACCAACAGTGCAAAAGCATTCTGTTTTCTCCATAACTTCACCAGCGTCTGTTGTTTCTTGATTTTTTAATAATAGCCATTCTGACTGGTGTGAGATGGTATCTTATTGGGGTTTTGATTTGCATTTTTTAAATCACAACTGATTTTTCTTTTTTGAGTCTCACTCTGTCATCTAGGCTGGAGTGCCGTGGTGCAATCTGGGCTCACTGCAATCTCCACCTCCCTGGGTTCAAGTGATTCTCCTATCTCAGCCTCCTGAGTAGCTGGGATTACAGGCACCTACCACCAGGCTTGGCTAAGTTTTGTACTTTTAGTGAAGACAAGGTTTCACCATATTGGACAGGCTGGTCTTCTGACCTCAAGTAGTGATCTGCCTGCCTCAACCTCCCAAAGTGCTGGGATTACAGGTGTGAACCACTGTGCCTGGCCACAACAGATTTTTCAGTCTGTTTCTTTTTATTTCAATTCACACTTATTGTGATTTAAAATATATTGATACAAAAAATTTTGTCTTTTTATTTAAAAGTTTATATTGAATGCATTTTATTTCTTTTCTTGCCTCTTGCAGAATTACTTCTAATGGCTTTGAGAAATAGATCTGAAAAGAGATTTGAAAGGGTATCTGTTCTTTAGTGATTTCTCTTGAGTTAAGAGATATGTGAAGTACCTATACATATATTTATTTTAAATTATTTTCTAGCATTAATAAGAAGCTATATGCTTGCATAGAATAAGCAAGAATTATACCTGGTTTTATTTCCTTTTTTTCCCTCCACCTGGCTGTCCTTCTTGATATAATGTAGGATTTAATTATATTATTATTCTTTTTATTTTTGTTCTTTCTTAGACTTCATGATACGTTTTAACGCTTACTTTTTCTAGTAATGAGTTTCACATGTATTCACTCTTGAATGCATTTTGTTTTTGTTTTATCACAGTGTATCCTTTGATAGGTCTTCTAAGATAATCTGTGAAAAGTGAACTTACTGTCTTCCTTAATTCTAAATATGTTTTTATTTTCCCCTCGCTCTTGAATATTGGATAGCTTGAATAAAAAATTCTTGATAAAAATGTTTTCCTTAGATCCTTGAAGAAAGTATTTTATTGTCTTTCTGTATTTAATGCTGTCAACAGGGAGTCATATCAGTTTAGTTATCTTTCCTTTGTAAGTACTCTTTCGTCTCTGTAGAAGTTTCTGAGTGTTACCCATGTCTTTGGAGTTCATCATGATCTATTCGTACGGGTCTTCATTTGGCATCACTTGGGCCCTGTCAGAAGTTTCATGTATTTTTTAAATTCTAAGAAGTTTCTCCTATTTTTGGTATGTGTGTATTTTTCCCTTTTATTTTCTACTTTGGGAGCTATTACTAAAGGGTTATTAGAATATATGTATCTCGCCTCTCTCTCTTCCTCTTTCTCTTCTCTCTGCCTCTCAACTTTCCACTTTATCTTGTTGTGGTGTTCTTCTTGAAGGTCAGATCAACCTTCCATTTCAGGCTTTACTCCTTTTAAAAAATATATTTATTGTGAAGCTTTCTTAACATTTTAAAAGATATACTGAATAATAAAATAAATATTTATAAAAACATAAAATTCAGCTTAAGGAATGCAATAGTACCAAAATATTTGAAGTCTTTGGCATTCTCTTCCTCAATCAGCACCCTTTTCTCTATCCAGAGGGAATCATAATTTTGCTTTCCTGGGGAAATTTTGCGTAATTTTGCATAATTTGGGGAATTTTATAATTCCCATGAATGTCTTTGTATTTACTACACGTATGGCATCGTTTCCCATTTCTAAATATTATATAAACAGATTCTAATGTATACATCCTTTTCAACTTTGCTTTTTTAAAAAAGTCAGCATTATGTTTATGATATTCATTCATGTTTACAGATTATAGCTCTCATTCAATTCAGTCCTTCAAGCTGTTGTTTTGTATTAAAATGGCTGAACAGACCTCAGTTTATTTATCCATTTTCATCCTGGTATGCATTTGGGCTGTTTCCAGACACTTGTAATTAGAAGCAGCCTTGCTGTGAACATCCCTGTCCATGTATTTCTCATTGAATTGTAGATTGCCTTACATATCTTAGAAGCAAATACTTTGGAGGTTATATGCATTCCAAATATTGTCTTCCTGTTTTCTTATAAATTTTTTTCACACTTCTCAAATTGTTTCTTTTCATAGAGAGTATTTTTAAGACTTGTATGTGGTTGACTATATTAATTGCTTTATTTAAGTTTGCCCTCATCATGTCTTATTAAGAAATTATTTCTTTGTGTTTTTTTGTGAGGTCATAAAATATTCCTCACTGTTTTCTACGAACTGTTTTCAAGTTTTTATTTTTTTAAGTCTTTGATGTGGCTATGATAGATTATTGCTTATATGATAGATAATTGCTTATTGTTAAGGGATCTAATTTTATTTTCATATCCCAAGGATAATCTAATATCCTAGAACATTTGAAGCATTATATAAATATGAACAAGGCAAGAAGATAAATGTCTAGAGAGGCCTACCATTTGCATTCTGACCAGGAGTGATTTAGACTTTACTGGCTTCTATAATTTGGGAACATCAGGCCTCCTAGAATTTAACTCTTTGTAAAGATGAAATACCTGAGCTAGTGAGGGATGGGAGGTGGTTCTACAGTCTTGGCTCAGGATGTGGGTGACGAAGGATAGAAGACTACACATTGGGTGCAGTGTACAACTGCTTGGGTGATGGGTGCCCAAAATCTCAGAAATAAAGAACCAAACACCACCTTTTCCCCAAAAACCAATTGAAATTAAAAAATAAATAAAAATAAATAAAAAATAAAATCTACTCTTTTAAAATATTTATTTATTTATTTATTTTTACCACGTTCTCATGAAATCTGATAAAATGTACTCTTTCAGAAAAAAAAGGAAGGTAAAGAAAGAAAAGAAAAGGAATGTGATGGCCGAAAGAAGGCACAGGAGCCTCAAGCCCAGAGTGTCATTGCTGGGGAGCAGAACCGAGCATCAGTCCCTTACACAAACGTGCCAGAGGACCTTGGGTAGTGAGGTGTTTTGAAAATTTGCCATTTAAAGAGTTCTCTTCACTTGATTCAGTAAACCGTACCTAGAATCTGCCTATTTATTTTTAGTATTTAAGTTATAACCATTAGCTTGATATTGTCCAGGCTTTTTAGCTTGTGTGGTATCATTTGAATACTGTGTGCTTACTGGTTTGTAACAGCTCTCTGATCGAAGGAAGAAGCAGCCCATCTCCCAGAGCCTGGAAAAGAAAGATAAAGGTATAATTTGTTGTCATCACAATCAATCATCTCAGGCTTGGGAGGGGAGGCAGCGGCTAGGTTAAGCCCATGGAGGTGGATTAATTTCCTTTTGTCTGCTTTATCAGCTGGAGGCTGAGAAATTATTGTGGGTAAAAAATGACTTTTATCTGTGGTATCCTGGATAGACAAATGAAGAGATTTTGTTAGAAAGAAAAGAAAAACTCATATAATTGATGTGTCAGTCTCTTATCACTCAGAACTTTTAAAAACAATAGCTTATTAATTAACTTAGGAATGAGTAAGTGAAGGAATCCCCCATGGTCATTAACCGAAAATTCTTTTTAAAAACCATAAAATTTATGTCACAGTTCCGTGACTTTTCTCCAGCTATCTCCTCCACCTGGCAAAGCACCTACCTTCCTTCAGCAAATAAACTCCTCTTCACCCTTCAAAACCAGCTGAGGTGGCAACTGTTCCAAGAGCTGCATTCTGTGCTAAGTGTGACTTTCAGCCAGTGCCTCCACTACAGAGCTAGACTCGCTGCATCAGAGTGACCTCTTCATGTTCTTCATGAGCCTTTCTTTCTGGGGGACTGTGTGATCCTGGAGGGCTTTGAACAGGTCCTTGTCATCGACGTGTCCTCTCTTCCTTGTTCTTTGTACACAAACACTGCACACACACACACACACACACACACAAAATCTATATTTCACTGTCTCTCTCTATGCACATATCTATTAAACTGAGTTTAAATGAAAGTATTATTAACTAATAACCCGAGAAGCCAAAATAAAGGAAAGCCTATAAACTTTGGAATCAGAGATAACTGAGTTAAAATCTCACATTGGTTACTTATTGCCTAGGTGACTTTGAAAACATTAATATATGAGTCTTAGTTTGCTGTTTGATGAAATGAGAGTCATAACTAGTGTTACGCTGGGATTTGACAAAACAGCATCTTTCTCTTTGAATGTCACACTGTAGGACCTAGATGTAGGTCTGCACTCTCCCTTTGTTTGAAAAAAGTTTTAAGTTATTTTTATTTTAAATGAGGACTATTGCTTACAGTACCTTGTATAAACAAGGTTTGAACCACATGGGTTCCTTACTCCTTGATCGTCTGCTATTTCCCTGTGTAGGAAACAGTGAGTTGATGAAGACTTGGCATCAGACTCCAGGGACCAGAACACCAGAGCCACTTGGGAGCTTGTGAAAAATGCAGGAACTCAAATGTCTTGAATCAGAAATGTGCATTTTAGGAAGGTCCGCAGAAGATTCAACTACCCATTCAAGTCTGAGGGGAGCTGAGCCTGGAACAGGCCAAAGCCCAGATTTGAATAATTCTAGGAAGTTCATTCTATTTCCTGTGCTAACGAAAGTGACCTTATAGCCAAATTTGGACTTACTGAATAAAACTTCCCTGTGATGAAATGAGGAATGGGCTTCCTCAGCAATAATTGATTCTGCCTCCTTGTTGTGTCTTATTTCAAAGCTGTGCTATCCTGGAAGGGCTGGGACCTTTGTGCCAGCTACTGCCCCCAGAGAAACCAGTTGGAACACCCAGTCTGATGGGAAAACCGTGGCCTCACTTCATTTCCCCATCCCTGGCTCTTTTCTGTGCCCATGTCAGCAGAATGTAAAGGCTTGTACCTCCCCAGGGATTCAGGGGGCTGAAACAATACTTTTCTTTCATCTTTTGATGTTTTATTAAAAAAAAACTATCCACCAAAAGCAAGGCTTTAATACAATATATATTGATTTAAAGTGTTCCATGTCCTATAGAAACATATTATTACCTTTTGAAGGGACAACCTTTGCTGACATTTTGAGTCAAGGATATTGGCCTGGTGGATCATCTCTCATTTTTTTCTGTTAAAGCATCTGTACATTTATTTGAGATTTGAAGGTGTCCTCATATCAATTTGGTGTCTATGCTCAGCAAGTAATCATTCGTGGGCAACTCCAGAGTTTTCCTTAGTGGCAGATGAATGTAGACTTGCACAGTCATCCTGGTGGGGGCTTTCTGTCCTGTCCTGCATGACAGCTGAATAAATCCCACTTGTGAGAGTTGCTTAGGAAGCAACCGGCTGCTTAGGAAGCACTTTTCAACAGAAGAAAAAAATGGCTTTTCTATTTTCCAGCTTATCTTTTATGTGCTGGTTTAGCAAGCATTTCCAACACACCTACAACACAACATGTTCTTGGAGTAAGAAGATGAGAGAGAGAGAGAGAGAATTTCTGTTTTCAAAAAGCTAAGAATTTAGTAGGCAGACAAGTGATATTCAATTAACTGCATATAAAATATGACAGAATTGATTATATCTAAATACAATGAATGTGACCAAGGTACAGACAGAGTGCAGTCTTGTCATAGGGAGAACAAAGGAGAATGTCTGGGTGGGGATGTGGAGTCGCACTGCAGGTAACCAAGCATTCGCTGTGTGTTGTTAAGAAGAGACCTCACTTTGACTAGGGTGGGCAAAAGGACCTTCCACTAGAAGGAAGAGCATCTGCACAGGCCCAGAGATATGAAAGAGTATTGCATATTTAGGAAGCTAAAAGTATCTTAGTATGCTTATGGCATATGGCAGAAGCTTTTACACTTTTTTGATCGTGACTAGTAGTAAGCTATGTGTTTTACATTGCGATCCAGCACTCACATGTACACACTCAAATACCACTACAACAAGACAGAATCTTCCCAAGACAGTATGTACCCTTGCTATACACAATGTACTTTTTTTCTTTTCGTTCTTCATCTCTTCAATTCTATTTCATTTATTAAAATGCTGGCCATGCCTTATTAAATTGATGACAATTCACTAAAGGGTTATCACCCACAGTTTGAAAAGAATGCTGTGTTCACTGAGGATTCGGGTGCAATTATGCAGCTGGAGAGTCAGTAAGAATCAAGGGCAGGGTCTTGTCTGAGCATATGTGGCACCAAGTGAGAAGAATGAGTAAAGTGTCTCTATAATTTATTTTTCTTTGCTCTTTCTCCCAGCATCTCATCCTTCCTGTCCACAGAATTTCTTGTTTTGTATACCATATCTCAAGACTCTGATCTCTTCCAGCTTATCTTATAACCCAGAAACCCCAAGATGTAATAGGAACTAAATTTGGGTTTACAGTTTACCAAATACTCTATTATTCTTAAAATAATACTATGAAGTTGGAGTTTTCTATATGTAACAGTTTAATAAATAGAGATTTGGTGAAGTTAGCTAACTTTTATAAGATAACGCAGCTAGTTAGTGATGGACCCACAGATTTCATACTCACGAGATCTCCTTCCTTCCATCTCACCCTCACCCCTGAATCGATGTTTCCTTTTCACACAATGTGTTTGAATTTTAAAAGGGACTTTCTAAAAATAACATTAATTGAAGTGACAAGTATAATAAAGATGTGTCAGTTTTATGGTTAGTTAGAAAGGGAGGCATTTTTGGGCTGGTGGGCCATTTTGTGCCCTTCAAGTTATGCCATAGGTAATCACCTGCTTCACCCACGGGCAGTGGGAAGGCTGCTTGTATATGAGAGTGCATAAAAGCCTTCATAGGTCTGCATATACTTATATGTGTATGTGTTTACAGACATTGTCTAGTTTAAGTTTTGGTTTTCCACAGGGAGAATTATAGGTGCCTTATACTTTGAAAGGCTCTATCAAGTTTCAATGCTAAAAAGCCCAGATGAGCCCCACCATCAATACAGACTCAAGAACTTAGTGAGCACAACCAGGTTGGGGAGAAGCAATTTCTTTTGATAGCTTTTATACCCCATTTGAGGGGGCAGCTCCTGGCTATGCCACATCTTTTGAAGAGTCTTTGTTCATTCCTTCATTTGTCCATTTGTTCAACAAATATTTGTTGATTGACTATTAAGCGACAGAATCTGGCAAGGGCAAGTGTGAAAGTGGGTCATGAGTTTTGAGTCACCTGCTTTACTTCTTCAAAGGGTTCTCAAAGAAGGGTGAGAGCGATAGTCACATAGATGAGGCAGTATGGACGCATGAAGTGTTTATTTATGATCTACTCTGGCTTTATCAAAATTCAAGAGAGGTGCAGTGTGCTTGCAATATCCAGCAAAGTTGCAGGAGAGCAGACTAAATTTAGGTCCTCGGTTCTTCTCTTCATTATCTCATCCTTTGACTTGGAACAACCTTGTCCTAGACCATCTACCGAAGTGCAGCCTGTCAGTGCCATGTGTTACTTTGCCCCCAATTACTATTTACTTAATTTGCATGTGACTTTTTACATTATAAAATATTATCATTACTAGGAAGTCCAGTTGCTCAGGCAACTAAGAGTGGTGCATGCACAGCTTATCTTTTCTTCAAAATTCATCTCTCCTCGATCAAATATAAAAGATGTTCTTGGTTATTTTCTCTTTTGTGTTTGAAAATTATAGAACATTTTGCAGGTGTTCTGGGTTTTCTCCCTGTTTCGTCTGTCTCTTCACAAGATTTTACTGTCTTTTCCTCAATACTTTTTCCCCTAAGTTTTATTTTTCTCAAAGTAATAGATATTCTTTAAAAGTTCTTGAGCCTGGGAGGTGGAGGTTGCAGTGAGCTGAGATTGCGTCACTGCACTCCAGCCTGGCACCTGGTGACAGAGTAAGACTCTGTCTCAAAAAAAAAAAAAAAAGTTAAATTGCATTTGAGATTTATAACAAAAATTGTAATTTTCATACTTCATCAATTCTCACCATTACCATGCTTAATTCTTGCTTCCATAAACAATCATTTTAAATACTTTTTGTAGATTATTTTAGTATTTCCCTTCATATTTCTAAATAATAGACAAATGTTACTTCTTGACGTTTTCAGTTTTAGTTATGATCTACTAACTCTCTGCCAAGAAAGATAGGGATTTAGTTTTAGTTTACACTTAACCTCTGCATTTTTTTTTCTCCTTGATTCTCCTGATAGCATGTAGCTCAGGGTTTCCCTCTCAGCTGCTGTATGTGGAGCTCAGCAAAGAAGTGAGAGAGACAAGAAGATGAGGCCAGAAGGGTGAATGTATAGGGCCTTGTGAACGTCATTGAGGAGTTTGGGCTTTATCCTAAATGCAATGGGAAGCATAGTGGCTGCCATAAAGTTGTAGAGAAATGGTCATATGTATGACATCCTTTCAAGAGAGAACCAATAGAGCATCATGATGGATTGAGTGTGTCAGGGCTTTGGGAAGAAAGCAGGGAATAATCAATGCTGACACCTAGGTTTTGGCTTCAGCACATGGATAGATGGTAGAACCATTTGTTGTGATGCCAAAGATTGGGGTGGGCTTATGCATGTTCCTGTGCATGTCATCAACAATTTTATTTTGATTGAGTAAATTTGAGATGACTATTGATTCCAAGAGGAGATGTCAAGTATACAGTTGAATAGATTAGTAAGGAGCTCAGTGATTATGTCTGGGTCTGGATTCATAAATGTGGGTGCCATTTTAATGCAAGTGATACTTAAAACTGTGGGACTGGCTGAGATCACAGAGGGAGGAGATGCAGACAGAGAAGAACAGAGAGCCCAGTTCTTAGCTCAGTGTGCTCCAAGATCAAGGGATCTGGCTGAGGAAGAGAAGATAAAAGCTGATACTGAGAACCAGTGTCTAATGTGGTAGAAGGAAGACTGGGTGGTTGTGATGTCCTTAATTCAAGGAGGAATGAGGGCTTTAAGAAGAAGGAAGTTTTCAGTTGTGTCAAATGCTGATGAGATGTCAAGTGACAGAAAAGGGACCACTGCATTAGACAACACGAAGAGTCATGGTGGTGTTGGAAGGAGCATTTGGTTGACAGGTGGCTTTGGAAGCACAAATGAAAGGGCTTACAGGTTTATAATGAGGATGTGGGGACCATGACAGGTGCTAGGCCAGAGCCCGAGACAGTGAGAATACACTATAGAGAAGCATGGCCTCTTCAGAAAGTCAGGAAATTTATCCTGAGTAAGTAGCTCTGAGATCTGTCCTGAAGTCTGAAGAATGAGAAGAAGTTGAGTATGTGAGATATTGGGGAGGAGAAAGAGTGTTTCAGGAAGAGGGAACAGGATGTGAGAAGTCTCAGAGATAGCGAGGCAAGTGCAAAGAAATGAAAGAAGTCCAAAGAATGTGGGAAAGTGGTGTGGGGTCAGGGGAGGTGGCTGGAATTGAGCGGTATTTAGGGACTGGGCTTTGCAAGATACCCTAATCTTATTCGTCTATCCCAAACACAGTGGAAAGTTATTGAGACATTCTCAAAAAAGAGATTCGTGGTTTTCAAACATCATGTGGATAGTATACAAGGAGCAGACAGGAGGTGTGTGTGGCTAAGAGAAAACAAATTAGGAGGCTTTTGCAGTGGTCCAGGTGAGAAATGATGGCAGCTCATTCTCAGCATTGGGGTCAGTGAGGGAATTATGTCACAGAAGCCCTTCATAGAACAAAGAAGCAAGTTCAATAACAGCAGTAAAAGTGTTTCATCTTTGGCAATGAACATAGTCTTTGCATTTGACAATATCTCATGTTAATTTATTCTGTTGACTAATTGCTCTTTGGAGAAATTGAACTCATTCACCATTAGATTTGACATATTAAATTAATCAGATCTCTTAAAAGGTTTCCAACTTCTGAAAGCCTCAGACAGTTCAAACGTGCATCCCCATTTATCACACTGTTTTTGACATGATATGCAAAGAAAAATAGCTTCATTCATTCCTATCTATACTCTGGCATACTTCTTGAGGCATGGGGGTATTTACTGGGTTACAAATGATTTTCCTGTTATTCAAGATAAACTCAGTGCCTTTAACTTGACTTTATTATCTATCTATTATTTATCAATAAGAACCCCTTCAAATAGTGTTTTAAAAATTGAAACATACAACAGATTACTTTCCAATTCCTTTAATTTCTGATGGCATCATTTCTGATTTTGATATTGCTTTCCAAAAAGATGTTCTCTTCTCTATAATGAGATATGTTGTATATAACACATTTTCTGTTACATTGCCATTTTCCTTTAATGGAAATCAACTTGAAGTATCCATTTTTGGCTTTGAGCAAAATGAGATTCTTTTGCTGAGCTCTTGCATTAACAATTCCTGTTGTGCTGGTTCTAGTTCTTCAAAATCCTAAGTGATGTACTGAATGGATCTTCTCACATCCCACGCATCTTCGCATATTTCTGACTAATTCTAAATATTCCCTCCTCAAATATAACCTTTTTGCCTTTCTACTAAGCTCTTCTATTTCATTTCAATGCTTCACTCAGACATAGTTTATCATTATCTGGATTTAAAGACATGGTTCTTGTTTTAGGAGATGCAAATACCTAAAAATAAATTTTGCAAAAGTTTTCGATAAACTTTTTTTTTTTTTTTTTTTTTTTTTTTTGAGACGGAGTTTCGCTCTTGTTACCCAGGCTGGAGTGCAATGGCGCGATCTCGGCTCACCGCAACCTCCGCCTCCTGGATTCAGGCAATTCTCCTGCCTCAGCCTCCTGAGTAGCTGGGATTACAGGCACGCGCCACCATGCCCAGCTAATTTTTTGTATTTTTAGTAGAGAAGGAGTTTCACCATGTTGACCAGGATGGTCTGGATCTCTTGACCTCGTGATCCACCCGCCTCGGCCTCCCAAAGTGCTGGGATTACAGGCGTGAGCCACCGCGCCCAGCCCTGATAAACTTTTAAGGGAACTGTTCAGCCTTGAACAAAGGTCTAACTACTTCTTGGTCTGTAATGTATAAAGTCTCCATCTGGATGCATGCTCTGATGCTCTCAGGACTGTTGAGAAGGTGTTTCACTGGCTCTGAACAGGATTGCATTTGTGCTTCTGTGCTCTCTCCCTCTGTACCTTTCCAGTCTCCTGACCACTCTTTCTTTGTCTCATGTGCCTCTTCCCACTGATTGCCTGGCTCCGGATGAAAGGTTTACAGTTGAGCCTTTCTTCTTTTCCACTGCCCATTTTAATTCATTCCGTCTTCTCACAAACTCTATCTTTCTTTTCATTCCTCTTCTTATAGTCTATGTCATATTTTCATTCACTTGCATGTTAACCATGCTTTAAATGGGCTAAATTATCAGGCATCATTCATTCGCTCATTCATTCAGTCAGCCAGCTGACAAACACAGCTTCACTAGACAGCTGGCACCCTGTTATATAGGAATTCGGGCAAAAATGAAACAGAATCCATGTCCGCGAGAAACATCCAGAGGAAAAGGCATGTTTGAACCTGGACTCAAAAGGAACACTGTTTGCCGCTTTATTGAGCTGGAATTTCCTCATTTAGAAGGACTGGTTTAAACAAAGTGTTGAGGATATTCCATGATATCTACAGGGGATTTTTGTATCATTAAGTACTTAGTAGGAGCCTGACATTATTCAGGCCTATTATACTAATTAATCTCCAAAGCGATCATGGAAGGAAAACATTTGTATCCCTGTTTCGTTAATGAGAAAATCAGAACTCAGAAAATTTAAAACATGTCCAATATCACACAGCAAATAATTAGGTTGCAATGGTTTTTTTTAAAAAAATCTTATGAACATTTTCAAACTCAAACTTAGCCCTTATCACCCATCTTCATCCGTTCTTAATACCTTGCCATTCTCCATTCTTCCTTCTTCTTTCATCTATCACCCTCCGCCATTTCCTTTTTTTTTTGGCAGAAAATTTCCCTATTTTAAGCAAATTCGATATGGCATATTACTTTACCTGTGTATATTTCCATATGTAACTTTTATAGATGTGAACTCTAAAAAGACACAAGCACAACATTATTGTAACAAACAACAAAATTACCAACTTTCCTTAATAATTGCTTCATAGCATCTAATACTCAACTCAGGTTTTCTTTCTTCTGGTTGTCTTTTTGGAGTTTTAAAATTTTTTTCTTAGCAATTAAGATCTAAAATAGACCCCAGTCTGTCTTCTTCACAAGCCCCCCCATCTCCTTACTCATCATCAGGCAGGCTTGCCCAGCTTGGGCCCACAACACAGCCACCCCACCCCAGGCTGATTGCTTTGATTGATAGCTGCTTTGCGTTTTCCTGAGGTGCAGTCCCGAGAGACAAGTGAAAGGCCCTCTGCCATTACCACTGCCAAGGTCTCTGTCTCTGCTACCCTCAAGTTTGGGAGGGAATATAAAGCCTGAGCTAGCTCCAGGGATGTGGCGTGCAGCCCAGGAGTGCCAAGCCAAGATCTGCATCCAGCATTTGAGTGGTAGAGGAGCCCACATTTTCAGAGAACTGCATTTTCATACACCAATAATGTCCAACCTGAGTGTGAAGTTAAGAATGCAATTTCATTCAGGATAGCCACAAAAAGATTAAATACCTAAGAATACAGCTAACCAGGGAGGCAAAAGATTTCTACAAAAAGCATTGCAAAACACTGCTGAAAGAAATCAGAGATGACAGAAACAAACGAGAAAGCATTCCATACTCATGGATAGGGAAAATCAGTGTTGTTAAAACGACCATACTACTCAAACCAATTTATACATTCAAAGCTATTTCTATCAAACTACCAATGACATTCCTCACAGAATTAGAAAAAACTTTTTAGTGGTGTTTGTTTTTTGCTTGTTAATTTGATTAAGTTGCTTATAGATTCTGGATATTAGACCTTTGTCAGATGCATAGTTTGTAAATATTTTTCTAATTCTGTGAGTTGTCTACTTACTCTGTTGATAGTTTATTCTGATACGCAGAAGCTCTTTAGTTTAATTAGGTCCCATTTTTCAATTTTTGTTTTGTTGCTTTTGGCATCTTTATCATAAAATTTTTGCCAGGGCCTGTGTCTAGAATGGTATTTCCTAGGTTTTCCTCAAGAGTTTTTATAACTGTAAGTTTTTCATTTAAGTATTTAATCCCTCTTCAGTTGATTTTTGTATGGGCAAAAGCCCATCTCTACTAAAAATACAAAAATTAGCTGGGCATGGTGGCGGGTCCCTGTAATCCCAGCTACTCAGGAAGCTGAGGCAGGAGAATCACTTGAACCCAGAATGCAGATGTCTGGTGAACCAAGATTGCACCACTGCACTCCAGCATGGGGGATAGAGTGAGACTTCATCTCAAATAGTCATAATAATAATGATAAACACATGCACATATATGTTCATCACAGCACCATTTGCAATAGCAAAGACATGGAATCAACTTAAGTGCCCATCAGTGGTAGACTGGATAAAGAAAATGTGGTACAATACACCATGGACTACTACACAGCAATAAAAAAGAATGCAATCATGTCTTTTGCATCAACATGGATGGAGCTGGAGGTCATTATCCTAAATGAACCAACGTAAGGACAGAAAACTAAACACTGCATGTTCTCACCTACAAGTAGGAGCTAAACATTGAGTACCCATGAGCACAAAGAAGGGAACAATAGACACTGGGGCTTACTTGAGAGTGGAGAGTGGGACAGGGTGAGGATTGAAAAGTTACCCATTGAGTACTATGATTATTCCCTGGATGATGAAATAATCTGTACTCCAAAGCCTTGCAACATAAAATTTATCTATAGAACCATCCTGTACATATGTATCCCTTAAACAAGAATAAAAGTTAAAATAAAATAAAATAGGCTCTCTATATTAATATGATTAAGACTCTTACCTTTACAATTTTCTTCTCCTCTTCTTTCTCCCATGCCAACTACTTGTTGAAGATACTTGTTTTTTTTCTTATGTAGAATTTCCCACATTCTGAATTGAGCTGATTATTTCCACTTGATTGTGTTTGACATCTTCTTCTATCCCTCACATTTTCTATAAATTGGCAGGTTAATCAAGTGGCATGATAGGATTCAGGTCATGTGTTTTCTTTTCACAACATTTTTTCTTTATACATAGTGTGGGACAGTTCCTAGTACATCATATAAGCCACCTCCTTTCTACAGATGTCACAGTTGATGACTGGAAGCAGATGTTGTTAATCTGAGCCATCCTTGCTAAATATCCCCATTAACCTTTCACTGATATTTTTTAGCCATTGATAACCATCGCCCAGTTGATTAATTCATTAGGTGTCACAAATTTTATTTCTATAATTCTCTATCATTCCTGCTAAGTTCATTAAACAAGAATTTTTTCTATAATAAGAATTTTTCCTTCACCAATTATTTGATTGCCCTGAAATATGGTTTATATCCAAACGGGGGGCTAAATTCTTTATTCTGACCCTTTATGTAGCAAGTTTCAGAATACGGAGTTGGTATACCACAAAGCTAGAGCCCAGGTCCACATGACGCTAAGCCATATCTAATTTCTCTTCAACTGCAGAGTTTAAAATTCTATAAGAATAAAAGCAAAGTCCAAAAATCCTACTTCCTTTTTGGCAGTCAGGTGGCTGTGGAGCCAGGATCCCTGAGACTACCTGGTGTTGTTTCAGGAGAAATGTCAGAGGTCACGAGGTTTCACTTGGTTGCACTTCATAGCAGTTACGTTACTGCCCTTTGCAGGCTGATTAACCATCGTGATCAACACAGAGTTTCAATACCTAGATGACCAACAGTTAGATTTAATTAATAGCTTGTTGTCTGAGTGATATCCATTCATTCACTCACTCCTCCTCCCCTGCTTCTGGCCACAAGGGCTGGAAGAGTGTGAGAGCATGTCTGCTCACCTCATTCTTGCTAGCTTTCCGGGGCAGTCAGGTGCCTTTGGAAAAACAGGAGAATTGTGTCAGTAAATAGTGTTTTCTCTCCAGCTCATGAGGGTTGCCTTTTTCAGCATCAGCAGAAAATCATAGATTGGAAGCGACTTGATTCTGCTGAGCTCGACCTAGCACAGCAGCTGGAACAAAACATGTTTCTGTGTGCCCATGTGAATACCTGAAAATTGTTTTACCTTGGGCTTTCCAAATGGAAATGATTTTAAAAAAACAAACCTCCAGAAGGCACCAGTGCTATTGTGGAAGGTTCCATTAACTATCCTTGTCACACCTGCTGCTTTTCTCAGCTGAGGACAAGGAACAAGATTGTCTCTGGCCACAATTGCCCTTGGACAGGTTGGGCCCTTCTCTAGACTCTGTCTGATCCTTATATTTGCAATGTTTTTACTAATCCTAGATTGAAGAATCGAGCCTAGCTTTTAGTTTTCTCGAAGGAATTGCACTAGATGAGAGAGAGATTTAGAATTTTAATATTCTATTCTCCACCCCACACACCCTGCTTAGAACATCAAAGGGAAGATTCCTGTGCTCAAATGTGTTGGAGAGAGGGAGTGGGGAGTGTCAGAGTAGATTGCATCTGAGAATACAGAGAGAAAGGCAGGAGGTTGCAGAGAGGAGGTAAGTGCAGCTGGGTCTCAGAGACAGGTGTATCCCAAGGAAGAACCCCGTGCTCCTCTCTGGCTCCCGAGTTCCTGTTCGTCTCTTCTTTATTCCTCAAGGTCCCAGTTGTAATAGCTTTTTGCAGATGGTCTAGTAGTGAGTCTCTGGAAGAGCTAGTGTCTGTGGATTGGCTGTGTAAGCATGGACACAGGACATATATCTGCTTCTTGTCACATGCTCATTGTTGATGTGGCCACAGGGCAGAGATGTCTGATGAAAAAAGAACTATCTTCTTTCTGAAGTCCGAATAGGGTCCCCTGAGCATTTTTGGAGGCTGGCTAGTGCATACCCTAGGCATGATCCTGTGGTCTGAACCAGCAGCCTCCTATTTCCTGTCAACAAATAGTGTCCCCCAACTGGTGGTGGGTGGGGTAAGAGGTGGCATTTGGGATCAGCATTGCCCAGGCCAGGTTCTCAGAGCACCCTAACCCACAAACACACACAAGGGCCATGAATGCCCTTGCCATGGCTAACTCCAGATACCCCTGCCCTTTGAAGTTCGGTGCCTTCACCAGAAATTGTAATCCATAGTAGTATACTTCTCTTTTCTAGAAACATTTATTTTGTTAATTTTACACAAATGTCATAGTTTAAAAAATATCTGTATATCTGGAATATGAGGAGTATTTAATAAGTGTTTGTTGAATGAATGAATGTGTAAAGGAAGCAATAATAAAAATGTAGGAAACAATTCCACAAAGGCACTTCCAGAATAAATGGATTAAATCTCAATGCTTCTTCTCTTGGGCTCTTGGATGTTTGGAGCTGCTAGCTTAGATAGTAGTGATAATTCTCATCTACGGAGACCAACGGGAGCCAGTTCCCATAGATACACTGTCTCTGTCAGCCTAAATAACAGACAGAGAGACTCTCTAAAAGAAAATGATATTTATTTGGGAATAGGGCATTACAATGAAAATATGAGCGCCATAGTAAACTATGTGTGCGTTCAGGGAAATAAAAGAAGACAAAGGTTTTTAAAGGAAAAATAAGGAGAATTACATGACTGTTTTGAGATCATTGTCTTTGGCTACAAGGGTCAATAACAAGGGTGATGCCAGTTGAGGCTGGACAGGAAGTTTCTGGGCAGGTGTCTTTATAGAAGTATATTTTTTGTGTGTGAAGTTGCAATGATTTTTGTGCAAGGTTGTGGTTTTTGCAGTCTTTTGTGATAGGTTTTGTGATCAGGCATACGAGCATGAGAACCTCCTCTTCGTGGCCTTCCCTGGCTGTACTTGTCACTTTTTCTGGTTTGTTTTTAATACAAGTAACTCCATTTTGATTCTGACAACTTTGACAG
Organism: Aotus nancymaae; assembly: GCF_030222135.1. Taxonomy (NCBI): domain Eukaryota; kingdom Metazoa; phylum Chordata; class Mammalia; order Primates; family Aotidae; genus Aotus; species Aotus nancymaae. Next base: position 87,682,583 of record NW_026988442.1, read on the forward strand.
CTCGGTTGCCACGACCGTGGAGTCTGGTATTGCCGCCTGTTGTTTTACATGTGAGGCCACTAAAGATGGAGGAGCTGAGCACAGCAACTAATTAGGGATGCCTGGCAGATCTGGGCTTATTCTCTTGCTCCACATAGCTTCCGGGGCTGCCACATGCATGGAGTAGATGAGTGGAAGGTCATGTAGCACTGCTCTGTAGAAAGAAGAGTCGCAGAGTGAGCCCTTCCATGCACAAGAGCCCATACAGCCTGCAGGAGACCCACACCCAAGCAATGCCCAGCCCACTCTTCATATGTGAGCCCCGCAGGGCTGTGTCCACTTAGAGGGGTCACTGGTATTGTTTACAGAGACTCAACGTCCCCCTCATATCCACCCAGACAGGAGACAGCTTTCTACTTTATAAAGGCTGGATATGTGGGAAGCAGTCTCCATCAACGCTTATTTCAGAACCAAGAAATTCATGAATATTTAGTGTCTCTACCTAAAAGATACACTGAAACTCCCTTGGCAAGTCAAATCACATCTCTCCTATGCTTCAACTCCTTCAGAGACCCATCACACTCAGAATAAAATCTGAAGCCAGATCAAGGGCTCCACATCCATTGCCCAGCCTTATCTGCCTCTTCACCTCCCTGTGCCCCGTCTCCCTCCTGCTCACTTATGCCTGTGCAGTGGCTGCTCCCTCTGCCTGGCATTCTCTCTCCTCACCTTCCTCATAATTCAGATGTCAGACGGTGGTGGTCTTTCCTGAGGACCCTGTGTAGTGAAGGCCATCCTATCCCCTGCTCTTCTCTCCCATCACGATGTCGGTTGGATGGTTTCTGTAGGGGTCCAAGAGGGTTCGTATGCACCTCTCTCTCTCAGCTTCCTCTATTGTTAACCTCTTGCATTAGTGTGAGTCTTTTATTAAAATTGATGAGCTAATATTGATAGATGATGATGATGATGATGTTACTCTTAGAGTCAGGGGCTTATTCTCTCACTCAGGCTGAAGTGTAGTGGTATGATCTAGTTCATTATAACCCTGAATTCCTGGGCTCAAGCGGTCCCCCATCTCAGCCTCACTCCCAAGTGGCTAAGACCATAGGCATACACCACCATGCCTGGTTAGGACCACAGGTGCACAGCACCACACCTAGTTTTTAAAATTAGTTTTTATACAGATGAGGTTTTAGTATGTTGCCCAGGTTCATCTTGAACTCCTGGCCTCAAGCAATCTTAAAAGCTTGGCCTCCCCAAATGCTAGAATTACAAGCATGAGCCACCACGCTTGGCCTAATACATTATAAAATAGCTTAGATTAAGTTTTCCTGTTGGTGTTAAACATTCTATGGGTTTTGACAAATGCAAAATGCCACATATCCACCATGACAGTATCATATAGAACAGACTCACTGCCCTAAAAATCCCCTGTGCTCCACCTGTTCGTCTTTTCTCTTTACTGGTTCCAACCATGATATTTTTACTTTCTTATAGTTTTGCCTTTTCTATTAACTAGAAAGTCATAGTTGAAACCATATGATTATGTAATCTTTTCAGATTGGTCTTTTGACATAGTAATATGCATTTATTTTCTCTATGTCTTTTTGTGGCCTGAGAGCACATGTCTTTTTATCTCTTTTTATATCTTTTATCATTATGTTGCATGGAAATAAATTATAGTTTTTTTAAACAAATCTATTTACTTATTGAAAGTCATCTTAATTGCTTCCAATTTTTGGCAGTTGTAAATAAAGCTGGTATAAGCACTTCTGCATAGGTTTTTGTGTAGACATTAAGTTTCCAACATACTTGGGCAAATAGGAGCACAGTTGCTGGATCATATCATAAGACTAGTTTTAGCTCTGTCTTCCAAAATCACTGAGTCATTTTTGCATTCCCACCAGAAATAAATGGGAGAGCTTGTTGCTCCCCATCCTTGCCAGAATTCTGGTGGTTTTGGTATTTTGGAATTGGGCCATTTTAAAAGGTGTGTGATGGTCTCTCATTGTCATTTTAATTTGCAATTCCCTAATGATAGTTGATATTGAACATCTTTTCATATGCTTATTTGTCATCTGTATATCTTCTTTGGTAAGGTGTCTGCTTAGATCTTTTACTCATGTCTTAATTGTTTGTTGTCTTATTGACAAGTTTTAAGAGTTCTTTGCATATTTTAAATACAAATTCTTCATCAAATATGTATTTTGCGAATATTTTCTCCAAGTTGTCAGCTTGTCTTTTCCTTCTATTAAAGACTGTTAAGAGATCTCCCAGGTGTTTGAGAAGCACTAGACTAAACTGCTGGCTGCTGGGGGACTTCAGGACAGAAGCGCAGTCATCAAAGACAACTTCATAGCCTTAGCACTGATAGCCACTTAGAACAGTTCCAGTGTGCCATAAAATCCATAACAGTGTTTGTAAGAAGAATAAATTGGAGTAAAACAAAAAAATTCCGAATCACGGATGTTGCAAGAAGATAGTACTTTAAATAAACCTTAAAGACAAAGAAAGTATTAGCTACTAGGATAGGAAAGAATTCAACTGATTAAAAAAATGAGAGCAAAAGTCAATGCATGAATGTAATCAGGAATGTTTTTGGGGCAGGAAGGAAACTACAGGGTAAAATTAAGAAAACTGTTTTTTAGTAGAGAGAAAGAAAGTCAACTGTGGTTTATAACAGAATAATAACAAAACAAAGGCCCGTTATGTAGATACAATATATATGTATACATTGTAATATATTTGAACATCATATTTTAAAACTTCAGATGACTGTAAAACAAAATTACTCTTAGACTTTGTTATATGTTTTTGTAATTCGCCTGGTGATTTTCCCCTCTCCTTGAGCGATGAGAATCATAAACTCTTAAAATCACCAGAGTAATACAGAGAATAGAAGACAAGACCTGGAGTGGCTTCAAGAACCATCACCAGAATCACTGAACCAGGAAGTGTATTATTTCAAATCCAGCTGGAAGAACATTCAAAGAGTTTTAAAGCCATTGCACTTCCCATCCCAACTCAGTATCATTTGCCACACATAATTAGCCACTTTCCAATCTCATATTAAGCCCAAATCCATGACAGCCCTGTCTGAGGTTGTCTTTATTGTATGGGTGTTGTTTGTGTTACTTGCAATTAAATGAGTCCTTTGAGGCTCCTGTCAGGTGCTCATTCATATTTTCTTGAAGACTCTTGGCAAGTTATGGAACCTTGCTGAAAGAACCTGCTGAAGAACCCAAAGATAGTTCCAAGATGAATCCTTGTAAAATCTACATGTATCCCAATGTCCAAGTCCTCAAGTCAAAATAAAATGTGTGCTGCAGTTCTACAAAAGGCACTGAGAAAATAATGTAGGAAAGGCGAAGGATCTCATCTGTGGTTTTAATACATAGAGTTCAAAAACCTGGAAAACAAGGGATGGGAATTTAGACACTACCATACTGGGTAGAGAAAGGCAGAAAGAAGGGAAAATCATTGTGTAGAAAAAGCATCCTGGCTTTCACCAGGACACAGGAGAAGGAGATTAGAAACCCAGGTGGTTGAGTGTGAACCCTATCCATTAATCTGAGTGCCTTGTAGAGCCCAATTCAATTTCATATGAATATTTTTCCCATCACAGGCCCTTTGTTTTAAAATCTTGCAGAAACTAAAGGAGAAACATGGGTAGCTTTATTGTAGTCTGTGGAGATGCACACCACAGTGGAAACACTCATCACAATATTAAGAACTAACTTCAAAGGAAAGTGAATTTTGTGGGGAAACGAAATGCCTGCTGATTACATTTTCTTCCCCGTTAATGCCAAATGAATATTTTGCATTTCTCTCTGCTGCTCTGGTGGGTATCCTTTTTAAGATCCACAATTAATCGCCTGATGGAAGGAGGGAAGGGGATGTGGGTGGGGAGTGAGCAAAGCAAGCAGTACAAGAACAGAGGCAACCAAATCTGTGGGGAAAGGCACAATTATAGCCATGTGAGAGGCTTGCCCTATGAGCAGTAATTTCCATTTACCCACACGTTTCTATTCTGCTGAATGCAAACAGCAGGAAAACAAGCAGACAGCCCTGTGCAATCATACACTTTCCTTTGCTTGTGTTGGCTACACAATTTGGAAGGCTGATGTTGGAGAAAGCACACTGTTAAGAATTTTAGTTTTCAAATTATGAAATGTTCATCTGGTTCATGAAAGGGAAACATGTGCCTGGAGGAAGATGAGCACACATGGGTACAGCCCAGGGACATCCCTCCATTGTATCATTTATATCTCATTATCACACATCAGCAGGGAATGCAGGCACCTGGCATCATCTCACCAGTCTCAGCCCATAAAAACTCCATTTGCCTCTCTCTCTACTTTCTTCTTTTGCCTCTCCCTGTGAAAAGTGGCTAGATGGGCATGCATTCAAATTGCCTACTTAGGGAGACAAAAAGGCCACTTTTGAATTCTAAGTTCAACATCTACTAACTCAACTGTATATCTTAGGGAAAAAATGTTTTTTAAACAGCTTTTTCTTTCTCTTTTTGTAAACAGTGTTAAGGGGTGTGTGTAATAATTTCTTAACTTCTCTTTGCTTGATTTAAATTGATTAAAATATATATTGGTTGGCCATCTTATACTTAATCATTCAACAATATTTTATCAGGCCTCTATCATGGGCAAGTCATTTTGCTAGATCGGGGTACAAAGGTGACTAAAGCATAGTTATTATACTCAAGGAGCTCCAAGTCTAAAAGGAAAGGCAGGAAGTAGATCCTGACATTCACAAGATAACATTATTAAAGATTTTGAGATTGATTTTATAACCTATTTCCCCCCCAGCATGCAATAAATTAAAACTGAAAAATTAATCTCATTCTAGTCCTTTATAATGCTTAAAGTATCATTAATTAATTAAGCAATTAATTAATTTAAATATTTATTGAACATCTATTAAGCATCAAAGACTCTCATGGAGCTCACATTTATGTCAGAAAGTGATACAAAGGCCATGAAGAAAAAGGTAGGTTAAAGGAATAAAGAGAAATTGAAGACAAAGCTCTTTTTTTCTATTAATGATCAGGGAAGGCCTCTTTAATAAGATGACATTTGAACAGAAAGGGAGTGAGCTGCACAGATATCTGAGGAAACAGCAGGTGCATAGGGTCTGAGGCAGGAACAAGACAGGCACACTCAAGGACTAGCCAGGAAGCCAACTCGGCTATAGGAGTGGAAGGAGAAGTAAATGATAAGGAAGAGAAGTGTAGGTCTACTGTGCATGGAAGGTCTATTGTGCATAGTTGCACTTGGTAAGGATTTTGGATTAAATCCTAGGACCAGCAAGGAAAGCAGGTAACAGGCTGTGTAAACAGTTTTGGTAGATGTTGGTAACTTGAACTAGAACAAAGATAGTGAGAAGGGCAGATTCTAGTTCTATGTTAGAGATAGAGCCAACAGGATTTGACAATAGATTATGTTATGGCATGATAAATGAGTGAGTGGTGGCCAGGAATAGGCATTTATTGAGATGGAAAGGGTGAAGGGGTAGGGGACAGGGAGGAATGAAGAATGCATTTGGGCTTGGATTTTAGAATAGGAAACAAGGGGATATAGAGAGTGGAAGCAACTGTGAGTCTGGAGTTTGGGGTGACACGGGGGAGATTTGGATCTGAGAGTCCTAAGTGTAGGTGTTATTTGCAGCCCTAGATCAGGCTGAGAGCCCCTGGAGAGTAAGAATAGAGAGAGTTGAGGAGTGAGGACTGAGACCTGGACTACTCAGGCTGTAGATGTTGGGAAGATGAGGAAGAATCTGGAAAGGTGACTGAGGGGGTGTGAATAGTAAGAAAGGACAGGTAAGAGAAACTGGGCTTCTGAATGTCAAGTAAATAAAGGCTGCAAGGAGGAAAAACTTAACTTGGACCTGCTGCTGAGAGGTTGACTTAAGGTGGAAATGTTACGTTCTTTTTCCTCTCATTGACAGCCTTGGAAGTTAGCATTTAAATCTGCATATATTAAGAGCTACTTTTTTTTTTTAGAATCAATGTTTTCAACTCTTCATAAAATATATTGCATGTAGTCAGTCTGTTTGGGCTACTATAACAAAATAGAATGCATAATTTCTAAATAGTAGAAACTTATTTTCTCATAGTTCTGGAGGCTGGGAAGTCCAAGATCAGAGCACCAGCAGATTTGACCTCTGCTTCATATGTGGTGTCTCTTGTTGCATCCTCACATGGCATAAGGGGCTAACTGTTCCCTGTGTCTTTTTGTTTGTCAGTTTTGCAGATAACAAATAAGTATATTATAATATGATATTTTGAGAAAAATATAATGAAAAACAAAACTGTATCATTTTACAAATGTAAATACACAGGAAAATTCTAGATGGAAGCACATGAACTTCATAACAATAAACTTCATAACAATGCTACTTCTACGGAGGAAAAAAGGGGATTAGAAATACATGGAATAGGAGGGAGGATCCAAGATGGCCAAATAGGAACACCACTGGAGTGCAGTTCCCAGCGAGAACAATGCAGAGGGTGAGTGATTACCGTGTTTCCAAATGAGTTATTACTGCCCACAGACCAGGAGATTCCTGGGCTGAAAAATGCCACAAGTTTCCAGCACAGCTGTTTCAGCCAGCGCAGTGGGTCTCCGCACAAAAACTCACACAAATCTAGGCGGCCATTTCAACTGCTGCCTGGACCGCCTGGGAGACAGAGTCACCTGTTTAACTGAAAAAAAGGGGCCTGAAACAGGGAGCCAAGTGAGAAACCCACAGCCAGTATCATACTGAATGGGCAAAAACTGAAAGCATTTCTTTTGAAATCTGGCACTAGACAAGGATGCCCTCTCTCATCACTCTTATTCAATATAGTATTGGAGTTCTAGCCAGAGCAATCAGGCAAGAAAAAGAAATAAAGGGTATTCAAATAGGAAAGGAGGAAGTCAAATTGTCTCTATTCACAGATGACATGATTGTATATTTAGAAGACCCCATCATCTCAGCCCAAAATCTTCTGAAACTGATAAGCAACTTCAGCAAAGTCTCAGGATACAAAATCAATGTGCAGAAATCATAAGCATTCCTATACACCAATAACAGATTAACAGAGAGCCAAATCAAGAACAAACTGCCATTCACAATTGCTACAAAGAGAATAAAATACCTAAGAATACAACTAACAAAGGATGTAAAGGATTCTTCAAGGAGAACTACAAACCACTGCTCAATGAAGTAAGAGAGGACACAAACAGTTGGAGAAACATTCCATGCTCATGGTTAGGAAGAATCAATATTGTAAAAATGGCCATACTGCCCAAAGTAATTTATAGATTCAACTCTATCCCCATCAAGCTACCTATGACCCTCTTCATAGAACTGGAAAAAAACCACCTTAAACTTCATGTGGAACAAAAAGAGAGCCCGCATAGTCAAGACAATTCTAAGCAAAAAGAACAAAGCTGGAGGCATCACACTACTTGACTTCAAACTGTACCACAAGGCTACAGTAATCAAAACAGCATGGTGCTGGTACGAAAACAGAGATATAGACCAATGGAACAGAACAGAGGCCTCAGAGCCAATGCTACACATCTACAACTATCTGATCTTTGACAAACCTGACAAAAACAAGCAATGGGGAAACGATTCCGTTTAATAAACGGTGTTGGGAAAACTGTCTAGCAATGTGCAGAAAGCAGAAACTGGATCCCTTCCTGACACCTTACACTAAAATTACTCCAGATGGATTAAAGACTTAAACATAAGACCTAACACCATAAAAATCCTAGAAGAAAACCCAGGCAAAACCATTCAGAACATAGGCATAGGCAAGGACATCATGACTAAAACACCAAAAGCATTGGCAACAAAAGCCAGAATAGACAAATGGGATCTAATTAAACTCCAGAGCTTCTGCACAGCAAAAGAAACAATGGTTAGTGTGAACCAGCAACCAACAGCATGGGAAAAAATTTTTGCAATCTACCCATCTGACAAAGGACTTATATCCAAAATCTACAAAGAACTAAAATAGATTTACAAGAAAAATCAAACAAACCCATTCAAAAGTGGGCAAAGGATATGAATAGATGCTTTTCCAAAGAAGACATATATGAGGCCAACAAACATATGAAAAAATGCTTATCATCACTGGTCATTAGAGAAATGCAAATCAAAACCACATTGAGATACCATTTCACACCAGTTAGAATGGTGATCATTTAAAAATCTAGAGACAATAGATACTGGAGAGGATGTGGAGAAATAGGAACACTTTTACACTGTTGGTGGGAGTGTAAATTAGTGCAACCATTGTGGAAGACAGTGTGGTGATTCCTCAGGGACCTAGAAATGGAAATTTCATTTCACCCAGCAATCCCATTACTGGGTATATATCCAAAGGATTATAAATCGCTCTACTATAAAGACACATGCACATGTATGTTCACTGCAGCACTGTTTACAATAGCAAAGACTTGGAACCAACCAAAATGCCCATTGATGATAGACTGGACAAGGAAAATGTGGCACATATACACCATGGAATACTATGCAGTCATAAAAAACGATGATTTTGTGTCCTTTGTAAGGACAAGGGTGATTCTGGAAACCATCATTCTCAGCAAACTGACACAAGAACAGAAAATCAAACACTGCATGTTTTCACTCATAGGTGGGTGTTGAACAATGAGAACGCATGGTCACAGGAAGGGGAGTATCACACACTGGGGTCTGTTGAGAGTGAATAGGGGAGGTCCAGCAGGGGATAGGGAAGTTGGGGAGGGCTAATATGGGGAGAAATGCCAGAGGTAGGTGATGGGGGGATGGAGGCAGCAAACCACATTACCATGTGTGTACCTATGCAACAATCCTGCATGTTCTGCACATGTACCCCAGAACCTAAAGTGTAATAATATATATATAAAGAAATACATGAAATAGGGCCAAACAATGGAAAATTATATCCTGGGATACCTGGGACAGTCCACATTTATTCTTGTTTTAATTACTGGTTGACTTACTTATTTCCCTTGTATCTCTTTTATAAAGTCACTAATTCTGTTCATTACGTCTCCACACTCATGTCTTAATCATCCCCTAAAGACTGCACATTTTAATACTATCATATTGTCAAGTGAATTTTAACATGAATTGTGAAGGAACACAAATATTCAGACCATAGCACATATGTAAGAGTTAGAGAACAAAAAAGATGAGTTTGTGCTGAGATAGACTGCTAAGCTCTGGGCTAGATTGTCTTACTAGTTACATTGGTCTCACAACATTTGTATTTCATGTGTCTACTTCAGCAAAAAAAAAGACAATTTTCTGAATGTCCTTAACCTGGGTCTGATGCCATATAATTGAAATTTCAAAAGTTAAATTTATAAATGCTAGAGGCAGACAACAGAGAGTTCCAAGGATTGTGATATGATAGAGAACATATACAGTTTGGGCACAAAAATAGAAATCATCAATTTTGCTTTCAATGTGGTTTATTTATTTATAATCTGCCTTGTTCCAAATTGTAATCTTCCAGCAGGTAAAATCTGTGTCTAAAATATCCATTGTTGGCAGTAACTGAGACTAAGTGCCTGGGAGTGGAAGAAAGATTAAAAAATAAATGGGGGCAGAAATCTTCTGTTGACTCACTTTGGTCAACGTGTAGATGTTGCATTCCTCTCAAATTTTTAGTTTTTCACTAATATAGTCAGTTAGACTCCAATCCCTCAGGCTAAATCCAGCCAACAAGCATATTTTGTTTGCTGTACACAATGTTGGCTCACATTTAAAAATTGGGAGTTTTCATATGAAAACCTACATTTATGGCTCCTTTTGAAAAAAATGTCCCAATAACAGTTACAACTATTCCATTGATCAATTTAAATTATCTGAGTAAACACTTTACTGATTTAAATTACCTGAGTAAGATCTACAAACAATCAAGCTTACAATCACTGAGCCACAGGATTTATTTATCATATAAATTGTTACAACTGCATCTTCTTTCAATACAACCTCATGTGGCTTTCCTATAAACATTTTTCAAGATGACAAAGTCAAATCTTCTTCTGTGTGCTGCATTGTTTTGGATGTGGATAGATTTTATTTAAATAATTGTTTTTAATATGTCAAAATGAAATGTATATAGTTCCGATAGAGTTAATAAGTATATGTGGCCATATTTTCCATAGTCAAAGTGTTGTAAACAATTGATAATTTGACTCATTTGGCAGTGCATATCCCCCAGGTTAGGCCATCTAAACTCACCATGCTCCATTTTCTGAAATGGCTTTCATTATTTGATTTTGAAGGGGTCCAGAATATGACATTCCCAAATATGCTGCTGTGGCATAGGCTTATTCTGAGATGGAAGCAATTGAGAAAAATGAAACACAGGAAGGGTTCTCTGTTCTTTCCTTCTGTCTAAAAGCAGGATATAAATTTTCCTTGCGGAGATGTCTGCTTCTCTCCCTCTTGTACCAGGAAGAGGAGCTCAACCCTTGTCACTGGAGGCAGAGATGGCATCAAGCTGATTCTGTGTAAACAAACTTTACTAAGTAACGTTTATCTGCCATTCCATAGTTTCCCTCATGTACTTACATTCCCACATTTTACTGCCCTAGAAACTTAGAGTCTTCTTTCCTTTGTCTAGTCATTTGTCTAAATTTATCATCCTTTGTTAAAATGGTATACAGGCCCCCAAGTCCAACCATTCCTTTAGAGTTTTCATTTCTTTTCTGTGAAACCCCTCATGCATGTAAAAAATGGTAACATCAAATGGAATGTGTATGCTTTTCTCCTGTTAATACTACTTTCGTCAGTTTAATTCACAGGCCCCATTCAAAGAACCTAAGAGAATAAAGAATTTTTTTCCCTCCACTACAGTTTGTTTATTTACTTTTACATTGATGCCTTTTATGTGACAAATGCTGCTAGGGTGTGGATATTAGAAATGAGTAAACTTGCTTAACTGCTATCATGATTCAGTGGAAACATACATACAAAAGCACATAATTAAGATTCAGTGAAACATATTCCAGGAGAGATGTTAGCACAAGGAACTATGAAATCACAGAGGAGAGGGACCACTAACCCAATTAAAAGAGGAGTTATCCAGTGTGTTTCTAACTGTTAAATGAGTATCATGTACCTTATTTAGCATCATCACTCTATTGTGTGTAATGAGATATGTATCAGATCTCATTCATAAATTCTCCTCTCTCTCTCTCTGAATTGTGTGTGTGTGTGAGAAAGATTAAAGGGATTTATTTAAGATGGTTTCTAGAGATGGGTTTACCTAATAACACTGGGGGCTATTCAGCAAACAGCTTTCCTGTCTTTAGTTTTGCCATATGTCATAGATTGAGCAAGTCATTTATACTCTATAAATTCAGTTTGCATATCTATTAAGGAAGCATTAATTTTGATTATGACTTCTCAACTAGGGCTCCTCATATGAATTATAGGACACAGAAAATAATCCGAGTGACTATTTTCTCAATTCTCCCAAGGATGGTATATAAGTTGTGACATTCTAAATGCATGAGAGAGAAATTAATTCATTTCATACAATGGATGCTTTAAGACATTAGGGCTTAATTCTCTCAAGAACCCTGCTGTGATCTGATGTGACTTTTAACTGGTTCATTGCTGCTCTATTCTCCACCCTCCTGCAAGCCAGGAGTCCAGGTTATAAAAGAGGTGTCATAATATATCTTGCCTCTGTCTGTGATATAATCCTTGGCTGGTTATCAGGTTTGGCCTATATGGATTACTGCTGCTAAGGGTAGGGTTGACACTGTCATAACTTGAGTAGGTTCTAGGTCCCTGAAAATGGAAATTTCAGAAATCTGAGAAAAGTAAGGAAAAACCTCTAGTGATCTACTCTGATTTTAGGGCTAGACCTCCTGATAAAGCCTTATGAACTTGAACTCAATCCAGGCTGCCATTGCTACATCAGGAAGTCATGGTTTCAAGAGAGTTCATTAAAATAACAATAACAAAGACAATGGCAGCTACCCATTATAAGTAGTTGTTTTGTACATTATTTTATTTAATTATCATGAGAATCCTGAGCTAGCCTTCTTGTTCTCCATTTAACAGGTGAGAAAACTCAGAGGAGTTAGGTCACTTGCCCACGATCCAGGGCTAGTAAGCAGCAGAGGCAGGCAGCACACTAATGTCTCCATAGCTTTGGTAACCCTATACTGTGCATCCTCTCCTTCAAGTCAAATAGGAGTCAAGTTATGCTTCCTAGAGAGGAGGAGTAGCAGGAACTATACAAAGACTCTGAACCTGTCAATGTACTAGAAAGACTGGACAAGCAGGGAGATGACTTGGTTGACACTTGGAGGGTGCAAAGGTGTCCATAGGATATACTCCAGGCACTCTGAGGATCAAACTATAGAAAGGATCCCTAATTTCACCTCCAGCAGCTGATGACACGGAGTATAAGGACCGACTGCTGCCTTGGCTGGAATTGATTCAGTGGCCCAGGGAGATAGGCGAAGAAAGAGGAGCTTGTAGATCTAAGCTAATTTGCAGATTCGTTAGGGAGGGGCTGGGATGGGTGCTGCTTTTAGTGCTGTTTGTTGGAGCATGAACTTGTGCTCATATTTGGGTTGTGAGAATTTGCTTTGAAATGGTATAAAGGACCCTGTCAGTGCTGGCATATATCGTCTCAGATCAATTTTAATGTTTCTATACAATTCTTCTTCAAATTTAGTAACCTCTTGCCTTATTTTGAGGACTGTCTTTGGGCCAGTGGAGAATTCCTGCAGCATCAGACTGCCTGAGAGTTCACATCCTCAGGGCTGCTGTTGGCCTGGTGGCTGACACACAGGATCAGGGCTGCCCAGCCCCCTTACCTGCGTGAGACGGCTCTGAGATGACTATGCTCCTGGTTCCTGACTTCCCTCCTGCAGGATTAGCTGAGGCTACTTCTGCAGGAAGATTGTCTGAAATTATCTGCCTCTCCCTCTCTCTCTCTCTCTCTCTGTGTGTGTTTCTCTCTCCCACTAGTTTCTCCTTAATAAGTAATTGGCTCATAGTCTCTCTCTCACTAGCCCTTCCTTAATAAGTAATTTGGTCATGATCCTCATCTCAAAAGCTGCTTCAGGGGAAACTCACCTAAGACATACTGCATTCTTGTTTATATGTTACATACTCATATATTCAGTAAATGTTCCAAATTCATGGGAAGTCATGTTCACTAAAAAATGAGCCTAGGGTTTGGGGCCAGGTGAATCTTGAATCTTGCTCAAATACAAACTGAACCACTGCTACTGAGAGGTTTGGGTGAGGCACCTTCTCCGTCGGGTTGCTTGTTTCACAATGTGTGAAATATCAATAATGATACTTAAATTGGAGGAGTTGGATTTAATGGGATAAAGTATTTGAAGCATCTGGTACTCAATGGTACTAATTATTAAAACCCCAAGCAAAATAAGGTTTGAGACATTCTAATCTCAGGACAGTCACAGAGAAATCATATTTAAAATATCGTTTTCATTGTGTCATGTTTTGCATAGATCTCTCTTATAAAAAAAGAAAAAAAACCCGTACAGTCTGGCCTTTCTAGAGACGGGCAGTGCCCGCCACACTTGGAGTACTATATTGTTGCTGCCAATTTGTTCTCACCTTCAGGAGGCACTGTGGTCTGTGGACAGAGAAATAAATATTTCTGTTTGTTTCTTCATTTAGTATATGTCAGTCCTGCATTGATCTTGGCTATTTCCCTCAAAGGGATGCATGTAGAAGCAGTTTTCACAGCGCAGATAAATATTAAAGACATATTTAGTTCCCTGTAGTGAACAAGGCTGAGGAGAAAAACAGGCCCATCACTGAAGGAGGTGTTTGAAGGTAAATTAAGGGCTGGCCATCAAAGTGACCCTCATGTACGCCCCTAGAAATTGCGCCTTTCAGAAAACTCGATGACCTCTTCAATTCCTCTGCGGGAGAGTGGTTGGGCTGAGCCCTGCATCGTTTCTGTTCCTCAATCGAAAATAGTTCTTTTCTGATTTGTTAAATATTGTACTCACAGACATATGTGACCATGATTTTTCCTGTGTTTTACAAAGAATAAGAATTTCTTTCTTGGAAGTGGTGTGAGCTTTGGATTGGCACCCAATTGCCCCAAAAAGAGGCTGAGGAAGTCTTGAAGATTTGCTCAACAGGATTTTATCTCTGGCTAGGGATGAGGGACCATTTATTATCTTGCGGCCACTCCAGACACAGAAGCCTGTTCCTCCCCTCTCTGCTCTGGTTCATGCCATTTTCTCTGCCTGGTATTTCCCACCCTTTCCTTACCCTGCATCTGTCCCAATTTACCTGGTGCTCAGCTACTTATACGCCAAGATTCAGTTCCGGCAGCAACTCCTCTAAGTAGTCCTTTTCTAAGTCCTCTAATTATCTTGTTCTCTCTTCCTGTTGCTCTCCTGGCCTTGTATAGGCTTCCACTGAAGCAGCTGATACCAGCTACTGCTAGGACCTGTGCTTTCTCAAGAACGATCAAGACAGACATTTTGGCCAGGCATGGTGGCTCATGCTTGTAATCCCAGCACTTTGTGAGGCTGTGGTGGATGAACAGCTTGAGCCCAAGAGTCCAAGACCAGCCTGGGTAACGTGGTGAAACACTGTCTCTACAAAAAATGCAAAAATTACCCAGGCACAGTGGCATGTGCCTGTTGTTCCAACTACTTGGGAAGCTGAGGTGAGAGGATCACTTGAGCTCAGAAGGTGGAGGCTGCAGGGTGCCATGATTGCGCCACTGCACTCTAGCCTGGGTTACAGTGAGACTCTGTTTCAAAAAAAAAAAAAAAAAAGACTTATTCATTTTGGGTCCTTCAGTGCTAGGCACATAATATGTGCTTAATGTACATTGGTTAGTAACGGAACAGTCATAGCCATGGAGTATTTATTGAGGTATATTATGTGCAAAACACGGTGTTAGATGCTAGAGAAGTTATTGAAAAATAAAATATAACGCTGCTTTCCAGAATTAGAAACCCTTATAACTATCATTGCCAATTACACAAAGAGGGAGGATTTCTATCTGTTTTATTCACTGATGTTTCCCAACCCCCTAGAATACTGCCTGACACATAGTAGGCCCTCAATAAAGATTTAATGAATGAAAGAATGCCTTCTGCTTGGTAACAGTTATAGCCTTCTCAGTGATGGGTCCTGTTTCATATTATGCCATGAGCAATGCATTCCTTTGCATTGCCAAATCAGACACCCTCATTTAAAAGGTAACCCCTGCTGGAAAAAAGTGAGGGAGTTATTTTCAACCTTAGGTTAACCAAATAGAAACAAATTAAGTTCTTGTTTAAAGCTGCTTTTCAAAAGTTCTTGTTTGTTAGAAGCCTAAATGGTACCTGAGACCAGGGGAAGCTGGTTGCTTTTGAGCTCAAACACTTCCTGCAAGAAGCATGATTGAATGGAAAGTCTGGTCCATCAGTGGCCGCTGAAAATATGTGTTGAGCTGTTGATTGTTTTACCTCGGTTTAGAGCATTAAGTAGAAAATGTTTTCCTGATTGGAAGTCATTTCTATTCTTTCTGGGTTGTTTGTTGGAGACTTTATCACAAGGGTAACTTTTGAGTCCTCTTTCTTTAGGCTGCTGGAGCCCTCAGTAAACTACTTCAAACATAGACTCTGTCATTGGAATAATTCCTGAGAGGCCCATCGCAGGTAGCTCTATAGGTATTTTTGATGGAAAACTAGAACAGTATCTTGTTGTCCTAGGACACTTTTGGCTCTAAAGAGAGATGGCCAGTGAATTACAAAATATAATTCTATTCCAAGACTCGAAATCTAAGGAAATAAAATTTAACTGCAATTGAGAGCAGTTAAAGAGGGGAAAAAATAATAAATGTAGAAAACTTGTAGCCTGTAAGTCTTATCTTTAACTGTGCTACCTGTTAGTATTCCTGTTTAGTGTTATTAGGACTTATATTTTTGGAGAAATCAATTTTGTATTTTAATTCATAGACAAGAATATGCTTCCTAGTTCAAACTAGACAACAAAGACATCATCATTTCACAGAGGCGATCTTCTGAAGGAAAAATAAGGGGAAGGCAGTCAGGAGAATCAGGCAACTATGCGGCTGAAGAAGGGAGAGGGAGGGCACAAGCAGGGAGAGGGCAGAAAGTAGGACCTTGGGGCACCCCAAGAAGAGAAGAGAACAGGCTTAGCTCAGCATCTTCTTACAAGTGCCTGCCATAGAAACTGCCAGATCTTTGCCAGCTTTCTTCTCGTCCTTCATGACAGAAGGGGTCTGTGTTTTTGGTGAGCAGGGAGGACATGAAGAGAAAATAAATTATAATTTGGGGATTCCACTGGACTGGTTGGGGTTGCCTACATGGCTGGTGAGTGCAGTGGTTCTATTCCTGCATTCCCAGGTATCTTTTTTTCCTGACTATCTCTCTTGCTGCCTCTGCCTGCCACGGGTGTGGCTGTTACATACATTAGGATGTCTACCCAGGAGGGCTATGCATCACCTTACAATCCTGAAGAGAATGGCTTGCAGTTAAGCTGTCCTTGGGGGCTTTGCAGATTTAGCAATTCACCCGCCTGGAAAGTGTGACTGTATTAATATTGATGCCCCTGGGAGAAGGGTTATTGCAAAAATGGAATTGTGGGAAAGTCACTTTCACTGCTCAGCCCATCTGAATCCATGCACTAGAGGATGCATAAATAGTTTTATTTTTTAGCATTGTTTCTTTGTGAGCAAAAGAAAGTTGTGTTCCCTGAAGTGAGATCTTGATTTTTCAAAGCAGAATCAATATGTTGCTTCCCTTCAGAGGAGACAGAAGATGCTGCAATTGGTCTAACTCTGCTAATCACCAGCCCAGTGGATTCACCTTTATCTCTCATTCTGTGTTGGTGAGGAAAGATGGTTGTGAGAAGAAAGCCCAACATTCTCTTTCACTAGCTAACCCCTCATATTTCTTTTCCTCATTAAACCACAAAGACCTCGAAGCCCAGCCCCTTGATAGGGGCTTTATATTGCCTACTGTGAACTCTGAAAGGTGAGGCTTGTTACCCCATCTGATGACATGGGAACTCTTGACTTCCAGAGCTGGTGAATAGGGAAGCTAGGATTTGAACCTGGGAATTTCTTACTCAAGAGTCTGCACATTTAGCCAGTAATCTTTCTTGCCTATTGGCTAATTTTTAATTACGAATTGATTAATTCAACCAAATTTTCTTTTTCTATATTAAACAAAGCAGCAGTTAGGATACAGCTGTAAAGGTTTATTATCTTTGTAGAAAGTCTATGGTAGAATACATTCTTCGAGATGGGTGAGCAAGGAGGGATGAGAGCCTAGATGTCGGAGGGAGGATTATAAAGTGTTTCCCTGAGAAGACTTGTCTGTCATGCCCTAGGAAGTTGACCACTCTGTAAGCCTGGTTGACTCCACGTGAACATGTGGTAGATTTGGTTTTCAAAGTGGAAGTTACTGTTCATTTTCATTAGAAACCCAGGTGTTTGAGTCATACTTGTGAGTACAGCGTCATCCTACGTTCTACCATGCCTTGCTCTGTTTCAGGAGCAGCTTTAGGTGGTGGAAGGAGCATGGCCTTGGAGCAGAATTTCCTATGCTCTACAGTGGGACCAACCCTGGGCCAGCGCAGGAGCCAGCTGCCTCATAGACGAAGCTTCACTTCTTGGGTGTGAATCTCAAGTAGGATTTGACCAGCTTTGTGCCTCAGCTTCCTCATCTGTAAAATGGGGATAATACTAACTGTTATATATAAACCCATGGGGATTTATATATAATAGGTGAAAGGTGAGTGTATTTGTAAGCATGTCTGCCCCATAATTAGCTCTATATAAGGGTTCCCCTTTTCTGTTATTTCTTCCCTGGTAAAACAAGCACGATAATGCCTTCCTCGTGGGCAGGGATGAGATTAATTGGTATACCTGTGACACTGGTTTTAAACTAAGGCAGTTTTGTCCTTTGGGGATCTTTGGCAATGTCTGAAAACATTTTTGATTGTTAAAACTTGGGGTGAGGTAGTGCCACTGTTATCTAGTTGGAGGAAGCCAGGGATGCTACTAAATGTCTTTTAATGCATAGTGTAGACCCCAAAGCAAAGAGTAGTTCAGTCTAAATGCCAATAGTGCCAATTAGCACCTTGCCTTATGGAATTCTTATGGCTCAGTACCAGGTACGTTGTAGGTGTGCAGTGCATAATGGTGCTTTTCATATCCCATCCTCTTCAGTCTATACCATTGACTGTCATCTTTCTTCATCCATGTGCATTATCGTCAACACCTCTCCTTGATGCCCCCTCCTTTTCTCTTCTTCCTTTGGGAATTCACCACCTTGGGGCTTCGTGGGGATGTTGAAATAATAAGCCATCTTATTAAGTGACATTTTTTTTAGTGGTCTCACTTTAGGGCTGTCTTTAGAGCTGTGGGAGAAGATGGATGAGAGTAAGCTCTGGTTTGGGGCTCGGAGTACTGGAGCTTACAGTCATTCAACAATCATTATGGCCATTGCTAAAATTCTGAGTCCACCCGGGCATGGCCTTTTCAGGGTATGAGTTCCTGAGGGTTTGAGTGAAATATCTCAAAACAAAACAAAACAAAACAAAACAAAACAAAACAAAACAAAACAAAACAGAATCCTTGGCCAACGGTAGGGAAGGGTGCTCTTTGCCTCTCTTCTCTCCTTCATGGAGATCCCAGCTGCTGGGAATAATTGGTGTGACGGGTAGTAGACATAAGGGGGATTATTTTAGAAACTGTGTGTGAAATCTACCTGGGACAACTTCCATAGCTATGAGTCAATTTATTGTTTAGAATTACATAATTTATCTGAATTGTTATGACAACAGTTTTGACTCCATAAAAACATCCCCTAAAACCTGAGAGTTAGGAGGTCCACATATTCTATGTTGATAAATGAAAATAGAAATAAACTTGAGCACTGCGGGGTCATCGAAAAACTTCTCAGTGGATGTCCTAATAATTAGATGTGGGTTCAGAGGAGGCTTCACTGGAATAAAATATTCCAGCATTAATCACCAGACTTTCAAATGATGGCTTACATTCATATGAAATGTAGTAAAATCTTAATTTTTATTTTGATGTTTGGCCTTTTTTTTAAAATTTTCTCAAACTCCTTAACTGTCTCTCCTATTTAGGAAATGCCACATTCATCTCATAGATGGTTTGTGGTTTTGTAGTAAAAAATATAGGCAAGAAGGAATTTTTTCTAAAAGTAACCCAGTATTTTATTTTCAGGATTATAGAGTGTTATTTAATATGAATGCAATATGTAATGAATGTAACCTCATGACACCTGCATTATATTAAAAAATGTGCATTTGATAAAGACTTGGATATGAACCATGAGTCAGGGCAATTTTTCAAAGCCATTGTGCAGAGTCTTATGACAACAATAAATGCCTAAGTATCAGATTAATAATTGGATTCTGACAAGTTTGCAATTGTGGCCACACATCATCAAAACTGTTTATTCAGCACCTCTCAGGGGAAAAAAAATCAGAGGATGCTTCTGTGTGAGATGTTTTTAAGTAAAAAGCAAAAAAAAAAACCAACAAAAAAACAATAAAAACAAAAACAGAAAACAAGTGGAGAGAAAGTGCTGAAAAGTCCAATTCTGAGTATCTTGTTGAGCAGTTTGTGTTAGTCTCATTTAGGGTGCAGGAAGTGAGGGCGTCTTGCATTGTACAGGCATTCAGACCTATGATGAAATTTTGGTTCTGCCTCTTAATGCTTCTATGACCTTGGGCACTTTATTTAATCTCTGGTTTTAAAACTCTTTTCATATATAAAATGGAGTAATAACACCCCCTGTTGGGATTTGTAATGATGGAGTAAGAAAATGCATACAGACATCCTTGTACAAGTAACTGGAGCATAGTGGTGGTGCTTGAGAAATTGTACAAGTAGTGTTTCTGGGGAAGGCAATAGGTGATTTACACAATATTTACAAACATGACATTTTGAAATTATAATCTTGTTATTTAATTTTTAGGAATTTTTGGAATTGAGAGAGGTTGAAGGAAATTGGAATTATGACAAATGTTTAGTCACATCTGGTTTAGCTGAACATAGATACAACACTGTATTGTAGAGACCAAAGCTGTCCTGAGGAAACGTAAAGGATGTGATAGCCAGACCTCTGGTACTGTGGTCAACTCATCAGAGTCACCGTACAGGCAGGTGGAACTTTGTTAGGCCTCCCAAAATGCTGATGGATAGAAATGACTCTAACCAGGAGATACTTTGCCCAAACATATGACCATTACCCTTTTCTCTCTTTAATTCAAATCTAAAGATGAAGAAGGAAAATCCCATAGGGCATTTCAAATTTTTTGTTTATATTGGTCTTCAGTATAAACTGAAAATCCGCCATTTTCAGGTCCTCTGTCACTTATTAGCTGTGTGATTTGGGGAAAGCTACTTGATCTTTGTCAGTCTTAACTTTTTATCTATAAAATGGTACTAATCAGAGTACCTGCCCTACAAGCAATCATGAAGATTAATGGAGATAACGCATAAGAAGTCCTTTGTCACCATTGGCTCTTGCTGTTATTATTACTTTTCTTCCAGAATTCTTTTCTGTTTGCCCCAGCTCTTCCAGTGAAGTTTTCCCTGGGAGGAGTGTCTGAATGGCAGGTGAGTTTGGGAGCCTCTGACAACTGCTGCTGTAACATTTTAGGTTGAGAAATTCTGACAGTCGTAGTGATGACCTTGGAGTATGGTGAAAACAAAAGCCTGAAACTGACAGGAGAAGAGGCATCTGCAATTAAGCACCTTGTCTTTGAATTCTTGATTGCATCTATCTATCTATATATGTATACATGAATATATATTTATAAAGTATAATTAGGTTATATATTTCTGGTGATTTTTTTTTAACCCTTCTATGCTGTTCTCCTTCTATGCTGTTCTCATGGGCGCCTGTGCTGTAGTTCTTTCTGGAACAAAACTTTGTTGTGACACTTTCTAAGGAATTTTAAAAATACATGTATTTTAACGTTTGCTTTACATTTTAAAAAAGTCTCACAATGGAAATATTCACTATAATTTATAGCAGAATAAAAACTTCAGGAATTATAGATGCTTTCATTCTGGGATAACATTTGCTATTTGCTGGGAACGAATGTCAGCCATAAAAAATAGATGGGAGCTGCTTATTTAGTGTTTTCATTTGTTGTAGCAAATCTATCCGTCAGGTGAGTTTGACAACAAGATGAGCATCCTCGGTTTGATTCATACAGGAAGAACAGGAGAAGCTCTGTAGAGATTGAATTTCAGCCTGGTGTATGAGGGACATACAGGTTAATAAGGAAATCTAAATAAACCACACAGCCAGAAAACTTACAGGAGAAAAGGGTCTGACACTTCAGCCTCCAGCCACTTCATAGTGACATGCATTTTAGAAGCTCTCTAGTTTTAAATTTGTACTACTAAGGGATTCCTCTTCCAACCTGGATTTTTAGATTACAAATTACTTTTATGTTACTCTGAAAGCTGAGTTCTTCATAGAGTTTCTTATGTGCAAAGACTAGTATGGAAGGTATTTATTAATTTGTTCAAGAGAACTTCTTGAATATCTACTATGTTCTAAGTAAATGTTTGAGACTCGGAGAGGAATGAGACACATGCAGTGCTTTCCCAAAGGGGTGAGGGATGGGAAACAGATAACACAGGTATAAACAAGCAGATGCAAAGAAATAACGGGGACCCTGCAGAACTAATAGCTTGTGGGGCAAAGAAAAGCAAAGAGGAGGGAGTTGTCATTTCCACTTCTGAGTAAGCATTGGTCCATATCAGAAAAGGCTTGGCCTGGTGCAGTGGCTCACACCTGTAATCCCAGCTCTCAGGGAAGCAGAGGTGAGAGGATAGCTTGAGCCCAGGAATTCTTGAGAACAGCAAGTCCCTGTTCTCCACAAAAGGAAAAAAAAAAAAACTTCAGAGAAGATGAAGCTTGAAACATGAACAGGTACTTGTCAGAGTAAAATGAGACAGGCATTCCAGGAAAAAAGCAACACTGGAGTGAAGGCATAGGGGTGTATAACCCATGAACCAAATATTACTGGGCATCTGACTTCCCTTGGGCACTTTGATCATGCACACCTGCTATAAAAGGGGGAGAAATGCCAGATACAGGTGATGGGGAGGAAGGCAGCAAACCACATTGCCATGTATGTACCAATGCAACAATCCTGCATGTTCTTCACATGTACCCCAAAACCTAAAACACAATTTTATATATATATATATATATGAAACCATGTGAGCTTGAGATGCCCTGAATTTTAAAATATGCTGTAAAAAGGTAAGGACTGATTTTTCTTGCCTTGCATGGTAAATCTTATTTAGCCTTTTTCAAAATGTCTTTGATTGGAAACCACTTCATCAATTTCATGATATAGCATCCTGGGGTGGGGGTGGCGTGTGGGACTATGACATTTATCAATTGTAAATCAATAGTAAGATGTATGCATACAGATTTCGGCTATATTAACATGTGATCAGATATTTATGTTATAGAATTGAGGAAGTACAGTATTTTGAGCCCCTCAAACCACTTATCTCAAGTAAGATGCTACCCTGGAAGTTTGGTCAGTGGAACTGGTTGTGAGTTTACTGAGTCATTCAAGTAACAGGGTCTATTTCTTACCAGCATCCCTGGCTTCATACCTTACAAGGTGTAACTGATGTCAACATCTTATCTCAGAACTTGAGGCTCACCGGCAACTCCAGGTCTGCCTTTACTGAGCACGTGCTTTGTGAGAATCCGGGAAGGCACATTTCCTGCACATTTCCTTCACTGCTGATTTTCTCTGCCATATTTTATAGATGAAACCTTGGAAATGTTAAGCAATTTGTTGAAGCCCACACAGCTAGGAAGTGGAAGGCCCACAGTTTGACTCCAGGCTGGGAAACTGGTGTTCTTTCTGTCATCTAATGCTCACTCTTCAGTTTTGCCTCTGCCTCCTCTGATGGTGCTGTCCTGAATAAGCCTCCAATACTAAAATTTAATATCTCATTTGAGTATTTTCTTCTTCTTTTTTTAGTGTTTAATTTTTGTAGGTACATAGTAGTTGATATGCTTATGGGGTACATGAGATGTTTCAATATAGGCATGCAGTGCATTATAATCACACCATAGAGAACGGGATTCTCTAAAGAGGAAAGCATTTATCCTTTTGTGATGAACAGTCCAATTGCATTCTTTTAGTTATTTAAAAATGTACAGTTAAGTTATTATTGACTGTAGTTACCTTGTGCTATCCAATAGCAGGTCTTATTTCATTCTTCCTAAGTACTACTTTTCATATGTATTAATTATCTCCACCTTGTCCCCAGCCCCTGACTACCCTTCCCAGCCTCTGGCAATCATCCTTCTACTCTTTATGTTCATGAGTTCAACTGTTTTGATTTTTAGTTTCTACAAATAAATGAGAACATGCAATGCCAATATCTCACTTGTACTTAGCAATGAAGATAGGTTGAAGATGGTCAACTTTTTCAAAAGGAATATTTTCACCAGCAGCGAACTAGTGAAACAAACCTGGCAAAGGTGAGATTCACAAAGTTCTTTTATTTCAGTGCTTTAATTAGGTGCAATTCCAAATACTACAAGGCACATTGTGTTAAAATTGAATTAAAGGCAACCATAAGGGCAAAAAACTCCTGTGTTTGCATTTGTATTTGGGTCAAACAGAACTAAGAAGCTGATAAGGATTAAATAATATCTGGAAAAATGTTAACTTCCAATAAGCTAATAGTTGCCATTCTGACTTTGCATGTAAAATCTTATGTGTTTTCTCTCACTGTCTTGCTCTCTCACTCTCTCTGCCTCTCAGTGGCAAGTGGATGGTGCCCTATCTAAAGGGCATGTGGGGCTCAGCTTCCTACATCATTTGCACTGGTGGAATCTACAGTTTTATTTTGGTTTACTCTTTTCCCTGGATCCTTTCTCCATAGGGTCAGGAATCCGTTTGCCCACTGAGCTGAGCTTGGGCTTTCGCTCTGGATTCACAGACAGAATCACTGTAGAGACCTAGCCAGCTGAAGGCTGTTCCCGTTTCTCCATGCCAACTGGGATAGTGGAAATGGTCATTGGCATCCGGGAGTGAGGAGGGCATGAAATCTAACAAATCACTGAGTGCAGTGAGGACAGTCGGTCCTCCTTGCCTGCAATCCCTGCATCTCCACCCTAACAGTTACTGTGTCCAAACGCTCCTCTCCATCCCACAAGCCTCTGCCTTTGTTAGGTATTCATTACATCTTGCTGGGGCTATGGTGACCGCCACTGAGTGGTTGTTCTTTCAGCTCTGCCTCCACTTTGATCCTGTCACTCCCTGATTAAAGTCTTTAGAGACTCTCCACTGCTTGTAGGCCAAACTTCCAACAAAGCCAATAAGGCCCTGTATGATCTGGCACATGACGGTCTTTTCAGTCATTGTCCCGAAAACTGTTCCTGGGGACCTCCTACTCTGGAGTTGTCAGAAGACTTAGAATTTCCCTGACCTGCTGGCTGTGCTACACAGTCACGCCTTTCTCTTTTTCCCTTTTCGTACACTTTGGCGAACATCATGGATTTTTTTCAACATAAACCTCAAGCCTTACCTATTCTGAGAAGTTTCTCCTGATGCCATCAGGGAAACTGAACACTGCCTGCTCTTGGCTCAGAAGCATGGGCTTTGGTATCATAATATATAGAAGAAAGACAATTCTATGGAACTGATTGTTTGTATCCCTCCAAATTCAGATGTGAAAGCCCTAATACCCAGTGTGATGGATTCAGAGGTGGGGCCTTTGGGAGGTAAGCAGATAATAAGGATGAAGTTTTCATGATGGGATGAGTGACTTTACAAAGGAGACATGAGAGAGATGATCCCTGTCTCAACCACTGAGGACACAGCAAGAAGGCAACTGTTGGCGAACCAGAAAGTGAATCTCCTCCAGGAACATCACCAGCTGGCATCTTGATATTGAACTTCCCAGTCTCCAGAACCGTGAGAGGCAAATGTTAGCAAACCTTTGTTGCTTAAACTGCCCTGGCTATGGTGTTTATTATAGCATCCTGAGATTACTGAGATAGGATTTAAAGTATCTCAGAAAGAACTTTGGGTATAGTGAGAGGTGCATGAGTAAACTGGAATAAAATAGAATCTAAATGAATTTATGAAGAAATTTTATTGCCAACAAAATTATAATCCTGGAAAATACAAAACAAAATGAAATCATCTCCCTCCCCCGATGAAAAACCCCTTTGCCTTTTTGATCTTTAGGACACTACATTTGGTGCAGCAAGAAGAATGGGGAAGTGGTCCAGCTCCCAAGGAAGATGTACCTCCTAAACCCTCTTCAGATATGACAAGAAGAATGGCGGGAGATGGACAGAAGTATTCCTACCCACAAGACAGAATCAAGCCTAGTCAAGGAGCTGCCCTGCCCTGTGAGTCAGCTGGGTCTCATAACCGGATCGGTAACTTCTGTATGTTCTCTGTTCTTTTATGTTCAGACTAAGAATTTTTATTGTCAATTTCCTGACCCTGGTCCACCATTGCTTATTAAGTGTGCATGTATCTGTGGAGGGAAAGTGACTGCAGTGGATCATAAGAAGCCACTCAGCATCTGGAGAGCCTGCATCTGGGCTGGATACAGGGCCTGCCTGAGTCTTTGCACTGTCTCCAGCAGGAGGGAGTGGGTCTGCTTCAAGGTGATCAGAAGGTCGGACATGAGGGATAAAGCACCTGAAGCGCACCAAGCCCCTCTTCCTTTTTTTCCTGGTCATCCAGTAAGACATTTCCCAGCCCCTGTCAACAAATACCTGTTGAAGTTAGGTGGAACTTTGGGGTCAAACTCTGGTCTCTGGAATGTGGGTGGAAGTGGCTGACCTTTCAGAGCTGGCCCTAAAACCCTTTCTCAAAGGGCCTCCACACTTTTTTCTATCCTCATCTTCCAAGTGGATTTCAGTACTCAGGGTCACTTTGAGAACTAAGCATAATGAATGGTAGACACCCCCAGCTTAGGACTGTGAGCAATGAACTTTGGTTATATTTGACCTCTGAGATTTGTTTTTGTTTTTGTTGTTATAGTAATTAGCCTACCCTGACAACTGCAGTCTAGCTTCTATTTATAACCTTAGCACTTAGCACTCCTGGAACATAAGAGGTACTCAGCATATACTCTTTGAATTAATGAATAAAGTTATCCACTGAATTTAAGATAAGAAGAATTTAATGCTTATCTGTTACATCACACAAGCTGAGCAAAGTACCCTAGGGAAATAAGGACTGTATTGTTTTAGCCCTCAAACAGTTAAAAACTTTTTTAAAAGTTATATTTCACTTTGTTCCTTTACAGTTTCAAAGCATCTTACATTAAAAGCAAATGTAACAGAGTGAGATTCAATATCAGTAAGAATCAAGAATCAGGATCAGGGAAACAGAAGTTTTGAATGGGCAGCCAAGATCGAGAAGAAAACATGCTTCCTGCAGGTGGGCATCTTAGCCTTCTGCGAGCCAGTGCGGAATATAGACACGGCTGGTGGGCATCTTAGCCTTCTGCGAGCCAGTGCGGAATATAGACACGGCTGGTGGGCATCTTAGCCTTCTGCGAGCCAGTGCGGAATATAGACACGGCTGGTGGGCATCTTAGCCTTCTGCGAGCCAGTGCGGAATATAGACACGGCTGGTGGGCATCTTAGCCTTCTGCGAGCCAGTGCGGAATATAGACACGGCTGGTGGGCATCTTAGCCTTCTGCGAGCCAGTGCGGAATATAGACACGGCTGGTGGGCATCTTAGCCTTCTGCGAGCCAGTGCGGAATATAGACATGGCTGGTGGGCATCTTAGCCTTCTGCGAGCCAGTGCGGAATATAGACATGGCTGAAAATCTTGTTTTATCATAAGAGAGGGAAACCCAAGAGAGGAAAAACTACGCACACTGTGATGCCTCAGCAGCCCTCTTTTACAATGCCAAAAACTCCCATTGAACATGAAACCCTATCATTCCACTAACCACTAACAATTCAAGTCATATATCAGAATTGGAAAGGACATTAGTATTCAATGTTTTTTCTAAGTTGAAGTTTTATTTAAAATGTAACAAAAATGGTCTTTAAAATGTAAGTGAAATACTGTAAGTTGAGGTTCACTTGAATCTAATGCAAAATTGTAAGCTAATTATCCTACAGTGTGTATCTTAAGGGAAAGAAAAAGTGACTTTTCATCGATACTACCCCAGTGCCTAGTACATAGTAAGCACTCAATAAATATATGTTGGATGAACATTGTAGCTACCATCAGGTTAAATTTTGATTGAATTAGACTTGGTTACTTTTTATAGATTAGACTTTATTAAAGTTCCTTTCAATAGGCCTTATGTAATAGACTACATTGATTTTAATAAAATGTACATCGATTAAGGCAAAAATGTCAGTTTTCTGCCCTGAACACAATCTCCCACAGTCATTAAACAACATTATAATTTTATTAAATCAATTCTATTCATTCACTTTAATTAAGAATAGCTTACTATTTGATCTTTTTCTATTTTGAAGGGCACTCTATCAAGACTTAGCAAAGAGTTAATCACTTTAATCCAATTCATTCTTTGGAGTCTTGAAAAAAAAAAACCAGCACACACACACACACACACACACATACACACACACACACACACAACCATGCAATTATGTTGTTCTGAAGGTCATACCCAAAGGCAAAGTAGAATACATCAATCAGATCACTTTAATTTTTGATTTGGGGACGAAAAGGACAAATTTTGAAAATTGTTTTTTTTAAGCCAATTTTTTTCGGCGAGAGCCAGATTCTGAAGGCAAAGGTACAAAGCAGACTAGGTTGGTTCTTGAAACTCCTTCTCTTCCAGCAGTTTAAATCCCCTTTATTCACTTCTTTTTGCTTTTCACTAGTATTAAATTCAGTTTTTTCACATGAGAGGATATAAGTAAACAAGCATCCCTCAAGATGCTAATGACACATAAAGTTTCATGTGACCCTTCATCCAAAGGTTTGTAGTGTAATAGGAGAAAATGCCTGGTCCTTTAACAGTGATCCGATTCCTAACTCTAGACCAGATATGGCTGTCTGACTGACAGGCACTGCACACCTGAGACCGGTTAAAACAAAAAGCCTAGGGAGCGTGAGGCTGTGACAGGTGGACCAGTGGGATGGAGCCCTGCCTCTTGTCACTGCTGTGTATCTGATAGCAGCAAGTGTTATGCTCGCAGGCCTGTCTCGAAGAGTACTGATAATCAAAGCATATTGTTACTAATTGATATGGTTTGGCTGGGTCACCAACCAAATCTCATTTTGAATTGTAATCCCCATAATCCTCATGTATCTAGGGAGATACCTGGCAGGAGGTGATTAGATCATGGAGGCGATTTCCCCCATGCTGTCCTCATAATAATGAGTGAGATCTCACGAGACTTGATGATTTTATAAACATCTGGCATTTCCCCTGCTTGCACTTCTCTCTCCTGCCACCATGTGAAGAAGATCCTTCCTTCTCCTTCTGCCACAATTGTAAATTTCCTGAGGCCTTGCCAGCCATGTGGAACTCTGAATCAATTAATTCTCTTTCCTTTATAAATTACCCAGTCTCTGGTATTTTTTATGGCAGTGTAAAAACGGAATAATACACTAATTAACTAATTTCGATGAACTGTTTACTTTTGTAAATATTCTATTATAAAATAGGTGACCTTGTGAAATATTCTATACAGAAAGGAGAAACAGATGTATAAATCATCCAGATACAATGAACTTGGTTTCAGTCCCATCCAGTTATCTTATTTCACATGCAAACTGATCCTTACTTTATTTAATTTTAATTTTTAATTTTTGAGACAGAGTCTTTCTCTGCCACCCAGGGTGGAATGCAATGGCATGATCTTAGCTCACTGCAACCTCTGCCTCCCTGGTTCAAGAAATTCTCCTGTCTCAGTCTCAAGAGTAGCTGAGATTACAGGCACCCGCCATCATGCCTGGCTACTTTTTGTATCTTTAGTAGAGACGAATTTTCGCCATGTTGACCATGCTGGTCTCAAACTCCCGACCTCGGGTGATCTACCTGCCTCGGCCTCCCAAAATATTGGGATTACAGGCATGAGGCACTGTGCCCAGCCTGATCCTTACTTTAAAATAAAAAGATAATCAATGTGCCAGTGAATCCCAGTACATTACTGGGTTTCAGAGCATGTGACCATGACTAAGGTAAAAAACGAAACAAAATTGAATAACTGTATTTGACCTTGAACAGTAAATCTAATAAATGAATACCAATCCATTTCTTTGCTCCGTCTCCCTCATTTGGGTTTTCCTATGCTGTCCATTGAATTTTCTGATTCCTCCTCCCACCTACACTAGAAACATTTTGAGAACAAGGCCTGTATTTTATCTCTGTTCCATTTGTGCCTATCATAGTGTCTGATTCATGGTAAGTATTCAATCTATGCACATTGAATTGATGAATGAATGAATATGCCGCTTTATGAAAATTCACGGAACATTTTACCCTTGTACAGCTATGAAGTGAAAAAATCCCCAGAAGTCAATGTAATAGAACAAAAATTTATTTAGGATTAACCTCTCCTAAAAAAAAGTCTTAAATGACTTAGGTGCTGTTTTTGTAAGGATAAAATAAGGCCTTTTACCTCATTCTAGTCATTTTGTAATTGTTTATTAAAGGCTTATTAGACAGACAGCATTGAGCTAGGCATATGGAAAATTGTTGAAAATGCACTTTAACATTCCTGACCACAAGTGGTTTGTACTCTGAATGGGGAAAAAAAGCAGATATTAATAATAATCTGTAAAAGTGCCATTTGCAGCAACATGGGTGAACCTGGTGGGCATTATGCTGAGCAGAATAAACCAGGCACAGAAGGACAAACACTGCATGATCTCATTTATATGTGGAATCCAAAGAAGTGGAACAGAGAACAGAGAGTAGAGCAGTGGTTACCAGAGACTAGGGATGGGTAGGGAGGAGAGGAGGGTGGGGAGAAGTTGGTCAATGGGTACATGGGGCCCTAAGACAATCCCATAGGCATGAGTTTGAAGACCCCAGTGGCATCTGACAGACCACATGTGGGGACTAGAGTATCAGCCTAACCACACATCAGATTAATCTGGTTCAACTTTTTTTTTTTTTTGAGATGGAATCTCACATTGTCGCCCAGGCTTGAGTGCAATGATGTGAGCTCTGCTCACTGCAACATCCACCTCCCGGGTTCAAGCAATTCTCCTGCCTCAGCCTCCCGAGTAGCTGGGACTACAGGTGCACGCTACCATGCCAGGCTAATTTTTTGTATTTTTAGTAGAGATGGGTTTCCTCCATGTTGGCCAGGCTGGTCCCAAACTTCCGGCCTCAAGTGATCTGCCTGCCTCAGCCTCCCAAAGCGCTGGGTTACAGGCATGCGCCACCATGCCTGGCCTGATTCAATTTTTATGTAACACTGTTGTGAGTTGTTTTCCAGTTTCCATGGGTCCCCAGTTTGAAGGTCATATAATCTGAGCATGCCCAGATGAACCAAGGGCTCAGACTGAGGATTGAGGACCATAATAAAGAAGTGGACGCTGCCCGGTAGGATCCAGTCAGATGGTGCCTTTGGCACCACCTCAGTGTAAGATCCCATCAGATCACACCTTGTTAACCTATGCTTAACAAACTCAACCCAAACCCCAGCTCAGAGAAACAGATTTGAGTCTTTCCTCCTGTCTCCTTGCCAGTCAACTAGCAATAAATCTTTTCTTTTCTCAAAAGCCGGTGCCATGGTATTGACTTCTGTGCACATTGGACAGTGAGCCCATTGTTTGCTTGGTAACATCAGGAGCATTCCAAAGAAGAGAGAGGAGACCAGGGCTCATGGGGGACAAGTACAGGTAAGGGATAACTGCTAGAAGGCACTGCCTGCCCCAGCCAGCCCCAGGAACTCTAGGAGGATGTAGAAATACTCAAAGAAGGTGGCACTACAAAGTGTGGGGTCCCTGCAGAGCCAGGTCTGGGGCAGGGACCCTGCCCTTACTTGGATCTAAGGGTGATGCTGGACCTGGGCTTGATCTCATGTCTGCCTCTCACTGGATGTGGAGCCCAGGTAAGTCTCTGCCTCTCTGGGCCTTATTTTCCTCTTCTCTAAGATAAAGATAATGACCTCTCAGGGTTTTTGTGGAGAGTGAATAAGATATTTATTGTAGCATTGCACTGGAGAAAGCCCAGTGAATGAGGCACATAAAACTTGCTTTTGTAAAATTAATAATTTGTCCAGGAAAATCCTGTATGCTATAAACCCAGAACTGTGCAGAGCAGATAATGTACTCTCAATAAATAAATGTAACATTGCATCATGTTGGCCCATACCAAGATCTTCACCCCAGGGCATGTTCCAAGCCCGCCTAGTTTCTCTTTGATGCTTCAGTGTGAGGCCATAGCTTCTTTTGTGCTTTACAGGATGGGAGCAAAAGAATATGGTCCAGGTGAGAAGGTGTTCTGCTTGTCTGGCTTAATCCAATAACTACTTTGAGAGCATCTAGATGAGGGGAACAAAAAGACTACAAGGCCCTCAGGCAATCCTTCTTAAATCAGTCTTTTCTCCAGCTGAGACTTTGGGAGTGATCAGGTAGCAGTGAGTTCAAGGTTTTACTTACTGGTGAGTGCTGTTCCTTGCAATTGCTAGATAAATGAAGATATCCCTGCTGGAACAGCATCAGGAGACTGATGGAGTAAAACCACAGTATGAGTATGTACTCTATAACAATACATACAGTAGCTTTGTGTTCAATGAGGAATCCTCCTGGTGCTTCTAAAATAAATTCTACTGATCTTAACTCATCTACTTGATGAGTTATTTTTCTAGAATGTAACCATTTCCAAAGGCAATACACAATTTCATTATTCTTTCTAACCTGTTTTCCAGCTTTCCAATAATTTTGGAAACTGAAAAATTTATTTTAAAAATAGCTTTCCAGCTATGCATCTAAAAATCTGTGTGAATGCCAGTGATACTGGTTTTCCTTTGAACAAGTGCCTGCCATATATCCACGTGTGATGGAACACAATAATTAAAGGATAACTGAATCATAATGGGGGGTTTGCTTTATTTTCTGCTCAGTAGGAATTTTGTCTGAAATTCATTTCCTTTCATGTTTAAATGAATACATCACATGAATTTTAGTTGAATAACTAAGGGGAAAACTAATTATATTTGCTACAGCTATTTTTTCCCTTATCCCACAATAAAGCATTGTCTCCATGTAGAGAGAGTAATTGACATTTGTAGAATAAGTTTAAGTAGAGATGCTGCCTGATGTGTGATCAACACCCCAGTAAAGGTATATATGCTATGGTTTGAATATTTGTGCCCTCCAAAGCTCATGCTGAAACTTAATCCCCAATGTGGCAGTATCAAGAGGTGGGGTCTTCAAGAGGTGATTGGGTCATGAATAATCTTGGGAGTGGATCTGGTGGCTTTCTAAGAAGAGGAAGAGAGAGCATGTTAGCATGCTCAGCTCCCTCGCCATGATATGCCCCGCACCACCTCAGGACTCTGAGGAAGATCCCCATCGATGAGAAGCCCCTCACCAGATGTGGCCCCTGGACCTTGAGCCTCTTAATGTCCATAACTTAATAAATAAATTCCTTTTCTTTAAAAAGTATTCAGTTTTAGATATTCTGTTATAAGCAACAGAAAACAGACTATGAAAATGAGGCTGTTATCCTACAAGCTTTTTCTTTAACTCTTTGAAGACAGTGTTGAAGGCTGGTGAGTGTTTGGGTCTGAATTATGTTCCTCTGAAATTCATATGTGAAGACATAGGGAGAAGATGACCATCTACAACACCAAGACTATTGACATGTTGATCTTGAACTTCTAATCTTCAGGACTGTGAGAAAATAAGCTTCTGTGTTTTAAGCTGGCCAGGCTGTGACACTTTATTATGGCAGCCGAAGACGACTAATCGGTACTTTACAGTCACACAACACAGAGTTGATAAACCCATTGAGAGATACAAATGTATGTGGGAATTTGACTTCCATGATGCTTTGGCAGAATCACAAGAATCTGTTTCTTTCTGAGTATACTTTTGCAACAATAACAATAAAAGCAACAACAACAATGGTAATCTCAACAGCACCCATAGGATCTGCCACCTATTACACATGTACCAGACAGTGTACTCTGGGATTTCCATCCATACCACAGGAATAGCATCCACACCATAGGATTATCACAAAGCTTCACAAAATATCAGTGGCACCGAACAATGCATGTTTATTTCTTTCTAACGCATTGCCTGAGTCGGCACTCTTGGCTGGGAGGTTTTCTTTCAAGAAGTGAGTCAAAGGACCGATACGCTCCTTCCTCCTTAGGGTTCTGCCGTCACAGAGCCCACTACATCCAATCATTGGGGTTTGGGGGTGGAGGAGAGAAGGAGAGGATTGTGTTGCTTATAGGAGGGTTTCATGGTCCTGGTTTGCAAATGGAGTCATCACTGGACACCCACCTGCCATGGATCAGAACTAGAGACAAGGGAGCCTGGAAAGTGTAGTCTCTGGAGAGAGGGTGAGCAAACTGAGGAACAGCAAACTTGTTTTTGATACAACCCCTGAAAGTTTTATTTGTGTCTAGGTCTTATGCTATAATAATAACTTGTAAAAGATGAAGCTTAACGCCTTTTACAAATGGAAATGAAAATGAGGGTTAGAGAGAGTAAGTAATATGTCTTAGGCCATGTTTCTGGTATGTGATGGATATAAAAGTAAAATTGAGACCCAAATGTCTCTCAAACCCTTGTTTTTTTCATTACACTAGCATCTAACGAAATTAATTTTATAGAATATTAATTCCAAGAGATTCTTTAAAAAAAAAAAAGTTTTGTGGTCAACTACAGTTAAAACACTTTGCACATGACAACCCCTTTCTTGGATATTCAATGTGGGCTTTGATATATGAAAGTATCTGAGAACCCAGACCCAGACCCACCTAGCTCCTCCATTGGACCTCCTGGTCACGACGATGATAAAGTAACTAGCGAGTTCCTTTACAGTACAGCAGCGACTGCCAGGCCCTTGTTCCAGCACCACGACTAGCGTCTGTTCTGGTTGATCATTCATAATGTCATTAGCTTCTAGAATCCCCACTTCCTGAGCAACATGATTGGCTTACCGGAGATCCTGATGGGCTGCTTTGAACCTTGCCCATATTATTGTCCAGATTAATCAAGCCATGGTGAACACCACCTGGGAATAATCCTGGCATCTGCCACCCAATCCAGTGGAAACCCCAGACCAGAGGAGCCTCAACCCTGGCAAGAGAGGAGGCTGCCTTGGTGGTTTCGCTGGTGACCCAGTGAGAAATGGCTGGTGTCCACATGACCACTCACATCTGTGACTGCTCCCCATTGCCTGTTGTTTCCCTGATGTTCCCCTCACACAGCTATTTTTAGTACAAAGGCTTTATTACCAAGGGAAAGATGTTGGCTCTGAGTGACCCAAGAATAGACAACAAAGCAAGTGAGTGGGCAGTCAGGGAGGCCTGTTCGGGTGTCAGCTGGGCATCATGAGCTCCACCAGCATGCCACAGAAGCACTTCTGGGATAGCACATGAAGAAGAGCAGCGCCTGGGGGATGGTTTGGGGTGAGGGATGCCGAGGCTTTGGGTCTCTCCTTTAAGCAATCCTGTTGAAGTTCATCTCCATGTAATGGGAAGAATTCATTAAAAGCCACCAAAAGCTGACTTATTACAGATTTTAAAAGCATTAGGTTTATTAATAAAATGAGAGTTAATACTGACATACGACTTACTCTATGGCAGGCACTTTCTAGCTGCATTCAACACAGTTGGATATGACAAATATCATCATTATCTTCTTTTACAGGTGAAAAAACTGAGGCAGAGAAAATTTATTTACGACTTATTATAAAGCCAGGGTTCGACCCCAGGCTGCTGACCATAGACTCCACACCCTTAATTGCCAACAACCTCACTGTCCCCTGGCAAATAAGATGATAAGGTTTGACCTGATATCTATGACATTCCAGTAAATGATTGTTACAGCTTAAGCAACAGTAAAAATATTTAACACACACATACACACACACACACACACACACACGAGACACTTTTTAATTTTAAATTTTAGCCTTTTTGCTACATTGGGCTATTGTGGTTGCCCAATTATTATTGATTCCATAGAAACTGAGCAGGTTCAGTAGGAGAATGAATATTGTCAGTTTTAAGAGGAAATCTTGACTACTTAAGACAATATGTGACCTAATAGCTATTAATTCAATGGGGAAGTCACTAAAATAGTTTGATGTGATTTCCTCTATGTCAAAATATGGCTTAGACAACAAGTCTCAGTCGTGCTACAAAAGATTATACCAATAGAACCAACATTTTGGAGATTTTTAGGACAATAAATGATTTATGATACAACTTGTAAAACTTAACTAGTTTTACAGTTTAGCTTATTTAGGGTGTGTGTGTGTGTGTGTGTGTGTGTGTGTGTGTGTGTGTATTAGTGGTATTTACTGTACCACTTGTTACATGTTTTGAATATATACTTACAAGTGCCAAATCTTACAAAAGTAGCTCTAGCTGGTCCATGAGTTGAGAATCATACTTTCACATCATCTGATGTATTAGGTTGAATAGTGCTCCCCTGCTCCCAAACCACTCATATTCATCTGAAACCTCAAAGTGTTGGGAAATAGTCTTTGCAGATGTAATTAGTTAAGACGACATCATACTGGGTGAAGGTGAGCTTTAAATCCAATGACTACTGTCTTTGTAAGAAAAATTCAGAAACAGAGACATGCAGACACACAGAAAGTAGAGTATTATGCGAAGATCGAGGCAGAAATTGGAGTTATGCTAGCTTGAACCAAGAAATGCCAAGGATTGCTGGCAACCACCCATGAGAAGGTAGAAGAGGCAAAGATGGAATCTCACTGGCACCTTTGGAGGTAGCAGGTCCTGCTGAGAGCTTGATTTTGGACTTAGCTTCTGAAACTGTGAGGGAATACATTTTTGTTTTAAGCTATGAATTTGTGATAATTTCCATGGCAGCCCTAGGAAACTAATCTGTCTGCCTCTTCACATCCTATTCATTCTTCAAGTCAAATTCAATTTCTGTCTCTTTTGGGAAGCCTTCTTCCTCCATGCATTTATGTATCTTTTTTCTCTAAATCCTGAGAGGGCTTATTGTCTTGACCATTCCTACTCTCCTTTCAAGATTAATGCAGGCATTGCCTTTCCTGAATATTATCAAAACTTTAATAAGCATGGAGCTTTTGCTTTATGCTCCTGCAGCTCCCAGATTTTTACCTTTATTGTCGTACTCATCAGGTTATTTCCATTGTTTGTTTACCTGTGAGTCATTTGAATATAGAGATTATGTCTTTCATTTGTGTCTAATGTCATAGATCCTCAGTTGTGCTTATTGAATGATATGCATGAAGAAGCCTGGGAGACAAGGAACTTTGCTCAATTGCATTTGGCAATGGTCTAGTGATTCTTATCTTAAATTCCTTTAGACTTTGCCTTTATCTTCTCAGAGCTTGTGGGCTTACAGGAAGTGTACACTTAATGTAATAATGGATTATAACCCTGGGCCTTTAATACCTGAAGCATCTTCAGAGAAGTTGAAAATGTATTAGAGATGCTTACAATATCCCTGTGATTTTCTGGCATATTAACACCTAGCATTTTCATCTGCTTCCTTTAACATTTTTCCCTTGGAGTTCAGTTCTCTCATTAGTTTAAATGTAAAATCATTACTAAAATTCCATTAAATAATGTTTTAGAGTGTAACATTCATTGTTCCTTATTCCACTATACCTAAACCTCATGATTTTACTTTTATAATTTTTGGCTACTCTCTTCATATTCATGCTTAATCTTTATAACTTTAATCACAGTGTAACTATAGTCTTGTTTTGTGTTTACAGTGGATTGTCTGTTGCTGTTTCCTACCCCTTTTCTGGCAGAAAATCCAATCCTCAATCTGTTTTGTCCACTCCTCTTTCACTTTCTGTCCCTGTGGCTCTGCTGGAATGACTCCAGCCCTAGCTATTGGTGTGGACATATAGCCCACACTTTCTGGAATTCTGAGAAAAGAAATAGCATGGTTGGAATGGTTGGAATATGTTTGTCCTGATACTGGCTCTCAAATAAACAATCAATTCATTCCTACAACCTAGATTTAGTAATACACCTACAATGAGCACCTACAATGTAGGTTTGGCTCGGAAATGCAAGTTGAACAAATGGAAAATTCATGGTCTCATGAAACTTACAATAATTGAGGTGTGGGGAAGAAAGAGACAAAAAAAAAAACACCTCTCAGTAAGTAGATATGTTATTTCAGATAGTAATTAAGTACTATGAATACAATAAAAATATGATGTGCTATAAAAAACTCCGGAGCTGTGGTATCTAGTGTGTGAGTGGGAAATGCTAATTTAGATTAGGTGGTCAGGAAAGACATTTCTTGGGGGACAATATTAAAGCTGAGATTATGATGAAATACTAATGGTGAAAAGAACCAAACAATCAAAGTTGGGGGAACAGCAAGAGTGAAGGACCTAAAATGAGAAGAAAATGAGCATATTTGAGGAAAAGAAGATGGTGGGTAGTGGTAGGAGAGCAACTCCTTGAAAAATATGAGGTTTAACTCATGAAAGGACCTCTCAGGCTTTGTAAAGAGGTTGAATTTTATTTCAAGTGCAAAGCAATAGGGAGCAGCTGGGAAATTATAAGCAAGGGAATAATATGATTTGACTTACAATCAAAATAATTTTTATGTAACCATTGGATTGGGAGAGGGCAAGTGTAGGAGCAGTGAGAGCAGGTAGGAGGTTACTGCAGTAGTGGA
The DNA here is from genome assembly GCF_030222135.1 of Aotus nancymaae. NCBI lineage: Eukaryota > Metazoa > Chordata > Mammalia > Primates > Aotidae > Aotus > Aotus nancymaae. The sequence continues at coordinate 87,720,463 of NW_026988442.1, forward strand.
GATGGTAGATGGTGTTGGCTTAGAGGGAGTGGTGGCAATAGAGGCGGTGAGGAGAAGATTCAGAGTGTAAGTTTTGAATTAAAATTTATAGATGAATTGGCTATGGTGGGAGAGGAAAAGAGAGGGATCAATAAAATTAAAGCTTGAGAATATCCTTGGATGATGATGATATTTTCTTAGAGGGGAAAGAACAGAGGGAGGAACAAGTTGGGTGGTGAGTGAGTCATAAGTTCAGTTTTGAGCCTGTTATGTGTGAGATGTCCATGAGACAGAGAATGAACAGCTTAATATATGACGCTGAATTTTTGGGGAGATTGGGACTGGGGATAAAAATTTGTGAGTCATTGGTATACAGATGCTACTTAAAGCCATGAAACCAGATATGCTTACCCAAAGACAGTGCGTAGATAAACAAAGAAATTTAAGAAAATAGTCTGAGAACCCTCTAGCAATTACAGTGAATTGAGATGGAGAAATCAGGGTTAAAGCATGAAGAACATGTAACAATTATTAACATATAGGCACTTAAGAGAAGCATCCCAAAATGTGTGATGCTGGCTACTTCAATATTGTAGTAGAGATTCTAGCTCAGGTGTTTAAGCAAAACCTGACAGAATTAAAAGGAAAAATAGAAATTTCAGCAATAACAGATATTTCAACACTATACTTTCAATAATGGATAGAACAATTAGAAAGAAGATAAACAGAGAAATGGAAGATTTGGAAAACACTATAAACCAACTAGACATAACAGGTATCTATAGAGCACTCCACCCAACAACAACTGAATAAATTCTTCTTAAATGAGCATTGGATATTCTGTGGGATAAACCATATGTTAGGACATAAAATAAATCTCAATACAAGGACTGACTTCATACAAAATATATTCTTCAGACACTCTAGAATAATATTATAAATCAATAACACAAGGAAATTTTGGAAGTTTATACAGGCGTGAAAATTAAACAACACACTTCTAAATAACAAGTAGAACAATAGAAAAAAAAAAACACATACAATGTTAGTTATTTGAAAAGACCAAAAATTTGACAAACATTTAGCAAGATTGACCAAAAAAACTTCAGATTACTAACACAAAACTTAAAAAGTGGATATTATTATAGACTTTATAGAAACAAAAAATAATTACAAAGTAATACTAAGAAAAATTACCACACCAGTAATCTCAGCACTTTGGGAAGTTGAGGCAGGAGGATTGCTTAAAGCTAGGAGTTCAAAACCAGCCTGGTTTTGAATATAGCAAGACCCTGTCTCTAAAAAAAATAAAAATTAGCTGGTCATGGTGACACATACCTGTAGTCCTAGCTACTTGGGAGGCTGCAGTGGAAAAATTGTTTGAACCTAGGGGTTTGGGTTGAGGCAACAGTGAACTATGATTACACCACTGCACTCCAGACTGGGTGGCAGAGTGAAACCTTGTCAAAAAAATGAAAGAAAGAAAGAAAGAAAGACAGAAAGGAAAGAAGAAAGAAAGAAGGAAAGAAGGAAAAGAAAAACAAAATAATTTATGTCAACAGAGTAGACAAACTAGATGAAATAGGTAATTCTTAGAAAAACACAAACTATCAAAACTGACAAAAAAATATAGGAAATCTGAATAGACGTGTCAAATAGTTGAATTAGTAATCAAAAAACATTTCACAAAGAAAATTTCAGGACCAGATGTCTTCCCTGGTGAATTCTATAAAACACTTAAAGAATAAAATGAATGAAATGCTATCCCTCACAAGCTCTTCCAAAAAATAGAAGCAGAAATTCTATAAAGTGATTATTACCGTGTTATTAAAACAGACAAAATATTTCCAGGAAAAGAATAGCACACACCAGTATCCTTTATGTATATAGATGCAAAAATCCTCAAAAAAATGATAGCAAACTACATAACACAGCATATAAAAAGGATTATATACCATGACTAACTGAATTTTCCCCAGGAGTGCATGTTTGGTTACAGGGAGGGGAACATCACACACTGGGGCCTGTTGCAGGGTGGGGTACTAGGGGAGGGAAAGCAGGGGTTGGGTAGATTGGGGAGGGATAATATTAGGGGAAATACCTAATGTAGGTAACAGGGGGATGGATGCAGCAAACCACCATGGCATGTGTATATCTATGTAACAATCCTGCACAATCTGCACATGTACCCTCGAACTTAAAATATAATAATAAAATAAATAAATAAAATGCAAAAATCAATCAGTGTAATACACTATGTTAAAAGAATAAAGGATAAAAGCCTATTAAATAAAATTAATAAAATTAATTAATTTAAAGGGCAAAATCAATTAATGCAGAAAAAGCATTAACAAAATCTAGTACCATTTTATAATAAAACATGAAACAATTAGAAACAGAATGAAACTTTGCCATTGCAATAAGTAGCATCTATGAAGAAAACATAGCTTCATGATTAATATTATAAGGCTAATGGCTTTTCTTATACGAGCAGGAACCCAAGGAAGATGTCCACTCTTGCTACTTCAATATTGCAGTAGAGATTCTAGCTCAGGTATTTAGGCAAGATGGGGAAATAAAATATCTCCAGATTGAAAAAGAATAAGTAAAACTATCTTTATTTGCAAATGACATGAACTTGCACATGGAAAATCCTAAGGAAACAACAATGCTAACTAAGAAAATCCCATTAGATGTAATAAATGAATTCAGCAAGATTGCTTGGTACTAAATGAATGTGCAAAAATTAATTATATCTCTATATATCAGCAATGAATAATATAAAAATAAAATAATGTCACTAAAAGTGTCGTTAAGGCCAGGCGCAGTGACTCACGCCTGTAATCCCAGCACTTTGGGAGGCCAAGGTGGGTGGATCACAAGGTCAGGAGTTCAAGACCAGCCTAACCAATATGGTGAAACCCCATCTCTACTAAAAATACAAAAATTAGCTGGGTGTGGTGGTACACACCTGTAGTCTCAGCTACTTGAGAGGCTGAGGCAGAAGAATTGCTTGAACTCAGGAGGTAGAGGTTGCAGTGAGCCAAGATAGCGTCACTGCACTCCAGCCTGGGTGACAGAGTGAGACTCCATCTCAATAAATAAATAAATAAGCATTAAAAATAATTAAATACATGGAGATAAACATCAAAAGAAGTAAATGACTTAAATATTAATTAAAGAAATTATTGTTGACAAAAATTAAGAAGTTTCTACATAAAAGAAAAACTTCCCATGCTCATGGATTGAAATATTTAGTTAAGATGGAATACTCTCCAAATTGTTCTACAGAGCCAATGTATTACCATTCAAGATTTCAGCTGGCTTTTTATTTTCTTTAGAAATTGACACAATTGATCCTCAATTGTGGAAATACAAGGAATCAGAATATCAAAAAATTTGTCAAAGAACACGTTTGTGGATCACATTTTTGATTTCAAAACTTGCTGCAGAGCTACAGTCATCATGACTGTGAAGTATGGCATAAATATAGTCATGTAGATCAATGAAGTCACATGACAGTTCAAAAATAAACTCTCTTATTTATAGTCAGTTGATTTTTATCAAGACTGCCTAAATAATTTGATGGTGAAAAATAGTCTTTCCAACAAATGATGCTGAGATATTAAAATGTCATTGGGCTTCTGACTCTCTCCATATGAAAAATTAACTCAAAATGGATAAAAAACTTAAATGTAGCACACAGTACTATAAAACTCATAGTTATTACATCAGAAGCAAAGTCAACAAAAAAATAGAAAAATTGGGCTTTATCACCAACATTAAACTTTTGGTGCATTGAAGGATACTGTCGTAAGTGAAAAGACAACTCACTGAATGGGAGAAAACATTTGTAAGTTAGACACTGGATCAGATTTTAGCATCCAGAATTTGTATAGAACTCTTACCACTTGTGGTAGACAGAATAATGGTCCCCAAAGATGTCCAAGTCCTAATCCCTGAAGCCTGTGAATATATTACATCAGATGGCAAATGGTACTTTGGGTGTGATTAAGATAAGAACCTTGAGATGAGGACATTATCTTGAATTATCTGGTTGGACCCAATGTAATCACTAAAGGTATTATAAGAGAGAGGCAGGAAGATCAGAGCTGTAGAAGAAGATGTGGCAGTGAAAGTGGAGGTTAGAGTCATGCAATCGTGGACCAGAAAATATGGGCAGCTTTGAGAAGCGGAAAATGGTTTGGAATGGATTCTCTCTTTGAGTCTCCAAAATCTCTTCAAGTATCCAAAACTCTAGAAGGAATGCTGCTTTGTTGGCACTTTGAATTGAGCCTAGTAAGACCCATGTTTAACTTTTGATCTTTAGAACTATAAGACAATAAATTGGTGTTATTTTAATGCGTGATGTTTAATCTGTCATAGCAACAATAGCAAATTAATATAGATTTTGGAGCCTGCAAATGTGGTGCTTGTGTAACAAATCTAGAAGTAGTCTTTGAATTGGGTAGTGGGCAGAGGCTAGAAAAATTCGAGGATCATGATAGATTTTCTTGAATAGATTGCTAGTGGAAATATAGACGTTAAAGGCTCTGCTGGTGAGGGCTCAGAAGGAAGTGAGGAGCATGGTAAAATTAGCCTACACAGCCTTACAGAATACCTGAAGCACCGTAGATAAAGTGTTGGTAGAAATACGAATGCTGAGGTGCTGTTGGTAAGGTCTCCAAAGGAAATGAGAAACATGTTATTGGGAACCAGAAGGGAATCTTTGTTATACAGTGACAGAAAACTTAGTGAAATTTTATCTTGCAGTTAGATAAGAAGCAGAGCTGGTAAGTGATAAATTTCCCTTGTATTTAGCTGGAGAGACTTTTTGTTTTTGCAAAGTGTTGAAGGTGTCACCTTGTTTCTTCTTGTTTATATAAAAAACAGATTGCAAGACACTAAAACTAGGTGATTCATTGTCAGGACTGAGTGCCTTGGAGAGAAAGACAAGAACTTAAGAGGTTATTTTGCTAGTAACTAGGAAGGATTAAGAGATCAGAGTATTCAGATAACACAGGGAGCTGACTGAAGAGGTTGGGTGTGTGACTCAGATATCTAAGCAGAGGCCAGAGAGAGACATGAGATTATCCAGAAAAGACCTCTGAAGGAGCTTATGGTCTAAGGGAGTGAATCTCTAGACACATACACAGGAGATGCACAGGGTTCTTGAGAATGTTTTATCAACAGAAACACTGATAGCTTAAACAACAACAACAAAAAAGACAGAAAAGATGAAATAAAAGACTCCAGAAATTATCTAGCCAGTAAACAGTCTGATAAGCAACCCACCTGGAAACACGTGCTACTCCTCCCTGAAAAGGCAAGGCAGTCTCAGAGAGGGAAGCAATCAGCCAAGAGGGACAAAGTGGCGTGTTCTCAAGCATTGGAAACAGAAGGTACCGGATTTTCTTTTGAGAGTTGCAATATAATGTGAGTATAAACAGCAACAGGAATAGCAGTTTCAGCAACAGGTGTCATTTACTGAGTGCACTTCTTGCTCCAGACACCATTCAACGTCATTTATGTATTAAAAGTAACGGCAAGAACCACAATTACTTTTGTAGCAACCGAATATTATCTCATTTGATCATTTTACCAATCCTATGAAGTAGGTAGTCACATGCCCATTTTCAAAAATTGTGGTTTGGAGATATCAAGAAACTTGCCCATGGCCACAGAGCAGGGGTAGAGTAGGCCACTTTCAAAGCCTGGATTGGGTGCCACTATGCTGTGTTCCCTCCTCGTTCTGTAATAGATTAAAGGGACATATTAAAAGCTACCACAAAAGTACTGAGACCAAAGAGGGATTTGTCGAAACACTGATTTATGGCATTAGCATATGAGAAGAAAAAACAAAAAACTAATGAAAACGAATGTCAGTAATTCCTCCTGTAAGCACCCAGTACAGAAGACATCTTAAACTAAGAATTCTGAATCTTTAGATCTCTGCCCTTGTTCACCTTATGCTGAGATGTGAATACTTCGAGTTACCTCAGCTCTCGGACACTCTGCAACCAATGTATCCAAATATTATACGCAAAATATCAAATTCGTTGCTCACCAATGAATCCTCCTTGTAGGTTAGCACCAAATAGGAAATGTGGAGAAAACATATACCTAAGAAGTGTGGTCTACAGGAAAATTCTGTTTCTCAGTCAAGTCACTAAAAGGGACATTCCTGGGGTTCTATAATTAGGTGATGTAATGCGGTGGTTAAAACACAGATTTCAGAGGATGGACTTAACTGAATTATGGCAACATTACTAATTAACTGTGTAACTATGGGCGACCTGTCTTGTAGGATAATGGTGAGGATAAAATGTGATGTACCTAGCATAGTATCTTATACAGATCAAGCACTCAGTATAGTTTAATTATTGTTATTATGATTATGTCACTTCTCTGAAATAACAAATCAGATTCCTGGGCGAGTAAGATAGGAGAGAAGACCTGGAATTCCAGAAAAATTATTCCAGAAGTGTCCTACTCTGCCTGAATCAAATGGGATTTCAGAAAATGAAAGGGAGTAGGTGGAGACCAAAAAAAAAAAAAAAAAGATTGCTAATATTTTATGTTATCAAGTAAGACTGTTAAAATGCAATCAAACAAAATGAAACGAGCCACAAATGAAACAAATAAGCCTGCTATCACCTAACCTCACCATAGTGTCTAAGGGCAAGGGCATTTCAACATCAAAATGTCACAAAGAAATACTCTTAGAATGAAGAATGGTTCTCTGAATAAATTCAGCTTTCTGAAAAAATTACCTATTTTATTCTCAGTTTCCCGTTTAATAGAGGTCAGTGAAAAAGTTATTATCTCTTTCGATGCCAGTATGCAGACAAACACTTAGAAAGGATTGGTAGAGACCACTTTGGCAAGTCTGCTGTCATCCAGCTAGTTGATGTAGCTGGTAGACATTTTAAACTGCTTCTCTATGTCTATGCAAGGTCACACTACAATTTATATAGGGCTCTGTTTGTCCTCATGGTTTTGTGGACAAATATCATGCACATGATCTGACCATGTCAGATTGCAGAGAGTTACTGCCGATACTGAGATAGAACAGAAGATCACATGAAAATTTTATTTTTCTCCTTGTGTATTTCTAACACTTTTTGAGCATATATTATTATGTTTCAGATGCTATTTCAAGGTTTTATGTAAATACATTCTTTTACCAAAGCTCCACAGTATTCTTTTTAGTGGGTGAAATTTTTATTCTCATTTACAGATAAAGTGTATAAGGCATACAGAGGTTCAATGTCAGAATCTAGTAAGTAGTGAGCTCTTACTCCATCACCGAACTCAACTCATCATTTCTTCATCTACAGAGCTTGTCATCTTGTGAAGGAATTGGTCACATAACCAGATTTTTAACAAAATAACATTAAGACCGAGGCAGGTATAAATTACTTAGGAATATATAAAATTAATAATTGGACCAGCCTGAGGTTCAGGCTGCTTCTCCCTCCTCTTCATTCTCCTCCTCCTTCTCCTCCCCCCCTTCACCCTCCTCCTCATCCTCGTCCTCTTCCTCCTCCTTCCCCCTTTCACTTCCCCTCCTCCTCCTCCCTTCCCCTTCTTCTCTCCCTCCAAAAACAATTTCTTCTTCTTCCTCTTCCTCTTATTATTCTTATTCTTCTTCCTCTCCTTCCTCTTCTTCCTCTTGAAGGAATTTTTCTTATATGCAACATTAATATTTATGGGTCAGTCTACTATGATAATGGAATTTGAGGTGCAGAACACTTTCTGGCTATGGTCCCTTCATTATTTATTACAGGGGAATGTCCATAAGCAAGAGGATGGCTTTAATTGGCCATTGACATCATAGCTTTTCTTTGCTACTCTTCTGTTTGGTTAATTAAGTCAAGCTTTTAACAAATCTAAATCCTGGATCTAAACATGCCTATAGATCAAAAATGTAAATAATATGTGCTTCATTGCATCTGGAGCATTTATAGCTACAGTTTTTAAGGTTGGGCATGGAACTTTATGGAACTTCTTAGAGTACATTTATTTCATATTTGGAATATCAAAAAATGAGACAATACCACCAGGAAAGAACACAAAGTTCCCAGCACAAAGGGCTGGAGTCTCTCCTAATAATGAGCTCCACTTCCTCCCATAGGACCCAGGAAGCTCTTCTTCCTCCCATACAAAGTAGGATGCCTCCCATATCATGCTGATGGAGATATTCTCACTGTTGGATTGGGAAGCATTTTAATAAGATGGTTCTTGTGAGGGTATGTTAATATTGAAACATACATTAAGTCTACTCTCTGTGAAATCAGGCTTGGTTGGGACTATTACTCTACTCCTATGGCATATGGGAGGCCATGTGATCAATAATACTTCTTAAAATCCTGAGAATTTAGTGCTTAGAGATCACAACTATAAGAGAGCAAGGGAAATATGATGCAAGAGAGCAAAAGAGAGCTAATTCATGCATGGTCTTGCAGGCTTCGTTTAGAAGCACACAAATGTTTAGAAATCATTGGTGGATTTTAAACAGTGAAGTCTCAAATGGTCAGATAGAAATGTGGAATATACACAAAGCAGTGTGGAAGATGAATTAGATGAAAGACTGTAGGAGAAGCTATTGTAATTATTAGATGATAGGAGCTTGCACTGTAAAGTCAGCTAGGCCAACGTTCAAACTCCAGGTCTACTACCTAATGAATGACTACGTTGAAACCTGAAAAGTAGCTTCAGTCTTTCTAAGCCTCCACTTCTTACCTACATGGAGGGAGATAGGGTAAATGTGCAAGGTTGTTATGAGATGTAAGAGGTTATTTGAATAGAGTGATCCACATAGCACCTGCCATATTAATAAAATAGCATTGTTATGTCATGAGATTTTTAGGTGTCCATCACGTTTTTCCATTCATATGCAATGCTAATATCAGAAACTTCATGGAAAGCTAATGACCTTTTTTCTTCTTTGTGCAACTCAGTATAAAACCTAGAATGAAAACTTCACCATGAAGAGCACTTACTGATTAAAATTAATGCGGATCAACATACACATGATTGACAGAACATCTTAACCTGAAACTGGGGAGTGTAAGCCTCTGATGAAAGAGAAAGAAGGGATGAGCAAATTGCAGAAACAAGAGGCTGGTTGGTGGTAAGCATGTTGAGAGGAGAGGAAAATACTGTATAAAAGGCTGGACCTACTAGTTAGATTAATCTGTAGTTTGGCTCAAGCTAAAAATCCTGGTTCTTTCTCTTCATAAGCTTCTCTGAGTTTTCAATTTTATTTCCCCACAAAATAGCACTTTGTATCAAAATGGAATTCCTTGAATGCAATTTAAGATTGAGTCTGTGTTATTACTAAGTGATCCTCTGGCTCCATTTTTCTCCCCTACAAGTAGTTTCCTAAGTAGAGTCTGTAGACTTGCAGGTGGCTTGAAGTGGCTTTTTGGAAGCAGTAATACCTTTGCGGTAGATTGTATTTATTCAGTGGTGAAGCAATGAGGTCATTGTCATCCTCTAGAATAATGGGTTTATTTGACAGCCTCAGATGCCTATACTTGAGCAGAAATACTGCTGCTCCAATCAGCAGTGAATTTAATAGGACACCTGCTGGTTAAAACTCTGGAAGAACAACTTTTGGAGACAGAATGAAGCAGTGCATAAGCTGGACTGAACTGATGAGGTGTAAGTTCTTTGACTTCTTTTGTGATCAAAACTAAAATTGATTTTTCTCTACAGTTTTAGGCTGGGAAGGTCTGTTTCCTAAGCCATCAATTTCTTTTTTCATTTTTCCAAAGTAAGTTGGGTACAGAAAGATTTATAGTGACAGTCACTTACTGATAGTCGATACAATCGGGATAAACATATGTGCATATATTTACAGATTAACACTAGTCTCTCCTCACATTAAGTTTTTAATGAGATGTTTCTCCTATAATTTATAATTATTTGAAAACAAAAAGAAGATTATTTGAACAAAGAGCCAAATGAAAATGATCAGGTAATTCAAATATAATCTATTTCTCCACATCAGCACAGTAGTTCTAACACACGACAGGGTGAATTAAGGAACAGTTTATTAGCAAAAGGATAAATACATGGGCATAGATAAAATCAGCTAAATTATTTCTCTTAAAGCAGATGCCTTATGCATAGATCTCGGCAGCAGCCTCATTCACAGTGAGATGTAAAAGGCTCTGAAATATCCTTCTGGCTTCAGGTTCTGCATCTTATGTTCCATAATGCCACAGCTTCTCTAACTGGTTCCTCTTCTGGGAGAGGCTTTCTGATGTGGATTATCCTATCTTCTAATGTTTATGTAGAGATTAGCGCTTTGTTGATAGAGACCCAGGTGTGCAGCATGTGCCTCTGTGTCTCACCCTGACTGCTCATGGTTGGCCCAGAGGTGTGCAGAAGCAGCCTACCAGAGACCTATGACCTGCAAGACCCAGCTCGTGTAGCTAAGCTGGGTCAGTCGGATTTTCCTGCTGCTCTGAATTGAGAAATCCTGAGACACCACTGCCATGTGCAGGACGTCAGGAAGTTCCTTTCGGGCTCTGGCCAGCAAATTCTGACACATAAGCTGAGAAAGAAGACAAGATATTGACTATAGGGTGAGGAAATGGAGAAAGATGGTGGAGAAGAAGCAGCAATGCAGAGAGAAGCTGAAATTTGGAAAGGGGAGAGAGAGACCCAGAGGAGATGAGCAGTTCAACACTCCAGTTCTCTTGGCTGGCTCTTGTCCACCAGTCTGCCCCTACATCCTTTGAATAGTAGCACTTTCTCTCCCGTAGCTTAATATAGCATAGGTCTTGGCTTTTCACAACCTAAAAGCTAACCAAAAGCAAATATTAAAAATGTTTCCAGTTGCAAATATGTTTAAGAAACAGTGACATGATATTTTGTAAGTGCCTGTTGGTTAGAACCTAGTTAATGAAACTGACAAACTGGTCACACAATGGGCTTAAGTGAACATGGCAGGAATTGAAAAGGTCTGGTGGGAAGGGGAGGTTCAGGAAGCTCTAACACCCTGCACTGGTTATTCCCGAGTGAACTGTGGGCTGGGAGTCTACGGAGATGGGAAAGAAACAGGACAAGTAGCACATTTTTTTCTTCCTCAGTTCGAGGACTTTCATTTAGTTGTGCTTCAGTGTTATGCCCTAAACTTCCATTGAGGCATCAGAATAAACTGCTTTCTGAAGCTCAGACTTAGTTTTCATACTGAGCTGTGGCTAGTATTACCATCTACAACATTGCTTGTGTTCCTTTTCAGAAGTATTATGTAGCACATTTCTTCTAAAGCCGAGTGCTAGGTAAAATTTTGCTTCCTCTTAAGAACTGTCATGATTTATCTTCATGAACATTGAAAAAAAAAACCCCACTGAATAAATAATAATTCTGTTACCATTTTTATTTTATTTTCTTATTATATTTTTTACATTGTTATTAACTAGTGTCATGGTGTTATACAATACTGTTTTTATTTTGGTTGTCAAGAAACTCAGAGGTAAAGTCCTAGAGGATTTTCTTGCCTGTATATCTTTATTCTCTTTCTTTTCTCCTAGGCACAGATTCTTGGGTTTAATTCCATGTGCACTAGATTTAACATTAACACATTAATATTGTAATCATATTTTAATGATTAGTTAATCAATCATGCATTTCTTTAAGCCATATCAGACTGAAACTCAGGCTGTTCACCTAGTGTCTTTATTGATGCTGCTCCTGTTCTTTCTGCCTGGAAATTCTTTACCACCCCTTACTTCCACCCCCACAAGAATCCTCACATTTCCTCCACAGGTACCACCTCCTGGAAACCGTGCTGTTGACCTCAGACCGTGGGCCCTGACCTTTGTCTGGCCTGTGCCCACCAGACAATGCTGCCCTGCGTTTGCTGTTATCTCGCTGCCCCTCCCTCTACATGACCAGCTCCTGAGGGCGGAAACTGCTCCTCATGGTAAAGCCAGTGCCCCACGTGTTCAGTGAATGAATAAATGAAGCACTTGCTGCTTATAAAGAATTATAGCTGATCATGATGCAGTACTCACTAGTATTTATGTGTTTTTTACATATTAACATATTTAATTGTGCCTCTTCCCCTTAAACAGGTGGTGAGTACTGTTGTTTCCTCCTTTGACAAATGAGAGGCCAGAGAAGTTAAGAGACTTGCTCCAGCTCACGTACCTGTGGCAGAGGAAGTTTGGAATGTGGTGGTCTGCCCCCTGAACCTCACGCTGACATGCCTTGCTGTGCTGCCTCTCTGTGTCTTCACGTACAGAGCCTAAATTCATCTTTTGATTTGAATGTTTTAGTCAATGCACCCTTTTATTCTTTTCATATCATGCTATACATATATAGGCATTCATATGGCCCAGTTCTGAAGTTTTCCTTCCCTCCTTGACTCTCCTTTAATACTGCAGCTGAGTACCAGATGCAAAGGAATATAACCTTGTTCAGTTCCTAGCACATATTAGACAACTGATAAATGGAAACTGCTATGTTTGTTATTATTATTATTACTACCAGTTACCTTTCTTTCTAAACTGCCATTTTCTTTAGGGCATGAATTTTTGTCTTATTCATCTCAAATATAATTGTTGCTTATAAGTGTTAATTTGGATCGAATTGTTCATGGCAGATTAGCAGATGGCAAATCTGTACATCTGAGGCCACAGAGAGGGTGGTTCTGTTCCTTCATCCAATCAAAAAACATTTATTGAGCACCTGTGTAGCAGGAACTGGTCTAGACCATGAGGGATCCAACAATGAGGACGCAGACGATAATCCCTGTTCCATAGAGTTTGTGTTCTGGTGGAAGGAGGCTGAGGATCAAAAGCATAAAAAGCTAAAATATATAATTTGTGAGATGCGTGTGGAGAGAACTAAGCAGAGCATGAGAAGAGGGAGCGCTGGAGGCATTCCAATTTTAGAGGTGGTAATGGAAGAACTTGCTGAAAAGGTGATATTTGAGTAAGATGTAGGGGAGCTGAGAGAAGGAGCCACGTGGTGGAGTGGAAATTAACCAGGGAAAGTGGTCCAGGAGAGGAAACAGCAAATGCAAAGGTTCTGTCTTAGTCCTCTCAAGCTGTCATAACAAAGCTACCATAGACTGAGTGGTTTAAACAACAGAAATTGATTTCTCTTCCAGAGGCTGGGAAGTCCAAGATCAAGGCACTGGCATGTGTAGTATCTGTTAAAAGCTGCTTTCTGTTTCATAGATGGAGCGTTTATGCTGTGTCTTACATGGTAGATGTGGAAAGACAGCTCTCTGAGGCCTTTTTTATACAGGTGATTATCCCATTCATGAGGGTGGAGCCCTCAAAATCTAAACACCTCCCAAAGTCTCCACTTTTGATGCTTTCACAATGGTGATTAGATTTCAATATACAAATTTTCTGGGGGTACACAAACATTCACACTGTAGCAGGCTCTGAGGGAGAAGTAGGATGCACAGGCTTTGGGAGCAGCAAAGCCAGCCAGTGTAGTCCTGTGGAGGGTTTGAAGTGGGAGTTACACAAATCAAGGTGGTGGGGAGATGTGGATTGTGTAGGACCTCACAGGCCATTGTGATGGTTTTAGTTTTCACTCGAAATAACACAGAAAGCTACAAGAGGGATGTGAAAAGGGATGAGAGATGATATAACCTATTTTGATAGCGGTGTTAAGAATAAATGAAAAGACAGGATGGTAGGCAGAATACAGATCACAAAGGCAGAAGCAGGAAGAAGAAGGTGTTATAATCCGTGACAGTGATGGTGCTGGTTCCAGGTGGGTAGCAGTGAAAGTCATGAAGTCATATTCTGCTGTGCACATATTTTGATGGTGACATTGGCACGATGGGAGTTTAATGTGGAGTGAGAGGGTAAGAGAAAAATCATAGACGACTGGGTCTGAGGATGCATATGATAGAGTTGCCAAAACTGAGCTGCAGAAGACTGGAAAGAGCTCTATGTGGGACATACTAGATTTAAGATGCTTATTAGACATTTGTGTGGGGATGTTAAGCAGACAACTGGAGACTCGAGTTCAGGGAAAGGACTAGAAAGGAGAGTCACCATTTGGGAGACACAAGCCTGTAGATAAATTTTAATGCTGTAAGACTGATGACATCATGAAGGAGGTGAGTATACTGAGAAAAAAAAGATGTCCAAGACTGAGTCAAAGAGATGAGATAGAACCAGCAAAGAAGATATAGAAGTAACAGCTAATGTGGGTAGAGGGAGAATCCAGAGAGGGCAACATCCCAGAAGTCAAATAACTGGAAACCGTCAAAGAGCAGGGAGTGCACAACTATGTCAAAGGTGCTTTGAGGACAAATAACCTTGACAGTTAAATTTATTACAGCAACATGTGACTCAGTGTTGACATTAGTGAGAATACTTTCTTCTTCAAGTAATAGAAGGTCAAGGGCATTGGGCAGAGCTGCCATCTGTAAAGAAAGGAAATGGCCACCAGGAGATAAGGGGTTAACACCAAGTTTGGAAGGTCCACAGATCAAACTGGAAGCCACTACTCGCATTTTGGATTGGGAACAGAATCTTAGTTAAAACACGTTTACAAACAAGCAAGAATTTTCTGAGAAATCACTTTGAGTGCAATGTGGTGTTTCTAGCGGATCTTTGTAGGAGATGGGTGTGTGGTGTTTGAATGTTTCAGGCTAACTCATGGTATGGGTGAAAGAATGAACACAGTCTCTTTCCATTTGGAATGTACAAGTAAATGTAAAATAATAATAAAATATAATTGTGGACATTTGATTCAAATGTAGTGGAAAAACATTCTTAAGAAGAAAAAAATGATGAGAACAATTATATTACTGCATTTTAAAAATGTTTTGGGGTTGCTGTCATTTAATCTTTTTAAAACATCCTTTTAGATTCTACCAATACCCTATTTTTACAGAAAGTCAATTTTATTTTTGGACTGAACATTAATTTCATTTCTTATCATAATGAAATTCCACTGAACAATTTTACTAGCCCTGAAAAGTGATTTGGTCATTTTGAATCAGAAAATTAGCATTAGGCAGAAATACAAGATCTCCTATTACTTTGTCTTAAAAAATAAAAAAGCTAAAAAGAGTTTTCTGTTTTTACTGCATCTAGTGATCATTCGGGTGAAAAAAGTGTCTGTTCCATCCCCTGCAGTGCCAAGTTTCATTGCCTTTTCTTCACTGCAGAGCTTGTCAAATGTGAACAAGTGACTTGGATTTCATGGCAGCATCAAAATTCTTACTTAAATTGCCTTGGAACTTGGTGGCCCCTAATTAATCCAGTTGCTGCTAGACACTTTGTGTGATATTGTTTAGAACCGATAGGAAAAACACATCTGTGCTGCAAGGGCTGCAATATAGTGAAACAGGAAACGTAGACAAACGTTTAAATGTGGCCATGTGAAATGTACCAACAATATGCACAGAATATAGTTGCTGTTATTATTATTACTAATGTTGATATTTTTAAAGATCTTACAAAGAAGGAATGTGTAAAAAGAATTAAATACCAGGTGGGGCTTCTGGCTTTTTTCTCTGATGCAGTTGCTGAAGGAACTTGAGCATGAAAACGACATGTTCCCTTCACTCTGGCGGGTCTCTGGAGTACATACAAGAGGGAGCTGAGGCTGCTGACAAAGAACTGAGTTATTAAAATTGTCCAGATGAAAACAATGGAGCTAGACCTACACTAGAAGAGAAAAGGTCAATGGCTATGAGGTGGTAGATGTTACTGGGATATTTCGCATTCTGCTGTCCCTTTGATTCTAGAAAATATAAGGATAACCCAATTCTCTCTTCTCCAGAGTTTTCAATTCTAACATTCGTTTCCTTACTTCACTTTGGCTAGGTGCTCCAGTGCGTTCTGTTTCCGTGAGTCTACTCAATTGGTGCTACTCCTCCTTTTTAAAGAGCAGGGCTTATCAACTAAAGCAACTAGTTATTTCTTTACGCAATTCAGTAATCTAAAAGCTGTCTTTGGGCTATCTTGACTCATTGTATAAATCCATTCTTCTTTTACCAAATCCTAGAAACGAGAACAGACATCAATTTTTTTCTTATGTGCCATGTGTGCCTTACTTACTTTATCTGATTCATCTTATGGTAAAATTGAGATGTCACAATTCATATTTTGGAAATAAATCTATCATAATTAAATATGGTAGAATGTAGTGTATAATAATTCCTGATATTCTATTTGCATGTGGATTAAAAGTAGATATTGAAAATAGTCCTTGGAAAGTCTTAGCCCAAGATCATTGCTTGCTGATATATCTTACCCATAAATCTTTAAGTAGAAATGCATTTAAAACAATCAAATTATTTTAAAAATGACTATTATGACTATTTGTGACTATCATATTAATCTTAAAAATTCCATAAATAGATTCCAGTCATAGTAGCCTTACTTCCTGTGCCATTTTTTGCTTATCATGCAAATAGGCAACAGAGGCCCTTGTTCCTCTGTAAGTGCTATTAGCACATAGATAAATGCTCTCATTTTTACATCTTCTGCCCCTTTTTAGTGCCTGGCCCTTAAGAGGCAGTCAATAAATTTGTGTTGAAACTGTATATTCTCAATAGCAGTTTAATTTGGCATATTAATATGATATAGGAAAAAAGCCCTTAATGATAATTTACATACTAAGTAAACCATTCATTTAGGAACAAAAAGTCCCACATGTACCCATTTATCATTTTCTGAGTTTCTACTGTGTATAGCAGGCAGTAATTATGGCTGAGATCTTCTGAAATGATTATAGCACTACTCTCATCCTTCAGTTCATTGCCTGATGGAGGTGACAACTCTATAAATTATTACAAAACAGTATGAAGTGTTGTAATAGAGATGGGCAAAGACTTATTATGGTGTGCCTAGAGGAGGCCTTGTCAAGCTTGTTTTTATCTAGAAACACACAATTACATATAGATGATAGATGATAGATAGATGGAAAGATAGATAAATAGATGGATATTTTAGAGTTGAAGGCAGTCTCAGAGGTTACGATACAAAACTTTTAGTCTCTCTTTCTACAGAAGTTAAATAAAACTGTCTTTCAAATGAATCAGAGCAGAGAGTATGAATAAAGATACTTTATCATTCGATAGCTTAAATAAATAATTTTCCTTTAACAAATAATTATTTAACACCTACTATAGGCCAGATACTTCTTAAGAACTCAAATATTATTATCTGAATTTAATATATTGAATATTTATTTACATATCCAAGTATCTTCTGATCTAACTTACTGACATTTATAAATTCCAGTTTTCAATTCTTACTTTCCAATCCAGAAATAATTTTTTTTAAAGTATAAAATGGTGGCTGAATATTGAAGACTGTGAAGACTCTAGATATTCAGTAACAGCCTCCAGGTTCAATAGAGAGGACAGGTCCTGGACAATAGGTTCTTCTCAGTAAGGGAAGAAGTGATTATTTAAGGAAGTAGAATGAAAGAGACGATTGAACTTTTGCAATAGTTAACTATGAAGATGGCAGAAATGATTTTAAAAACAATTTTTTTCTTTTTCAGAGTTTTCCCTTCCTCCTTGCTAACTACTAGACATGAAAAATAAATTCTGGCTACTTTCTGCCATTCTAGGAGGTAAAAGTGAGTTAAGGACATTAAACTGTAGCAATTACATAGCTGGATTGTTTTTTGAGGCTCTAGCAGGAGAAACAAAATCCACACACTCATCAGCAGATAACATTCTTTCACATATGTGAAAGTGACTCTTTAGTGGGACTCAAGCATAAAAGGACTAGAGGAAGAAAAACTTAAATAAGACATATGATTTCTGGTAATGGCAGAGTAGCTTGGTTTAAATAAACTGTCTATAATTTTACAATACAGAAACAAAAATCTGAAAAATACAAGCAATTAAAGATTCTCAAGAGAAAATATGGAGATAAAGGAATAAGATTGGAAAATTGAAAACTTCAGGCCTAAAGGCCCCCGAAGCCTCTACTGCCCCATACTCAGTTTGCATGCTGTTTCATCTGCAGAGAGCTACTGCCTTATCGGTGTGAGGTGTCAGAGGATAGAGTTCAGGCTAGCGGAACAATGGCCAAGTTTTGGAAGAGTGCCTGGAAGAAAGAATGCCATAGGGACTGTGAACTCAATAACTTACTAATAAAATCCACCCAAGAACTCTGTCTGCAAGGGGGAGACTTTGCTGGGGGTTTTCTAAGAAATTACAGCAGCTGGAAACTAAAGGAACTGTATTATTCTATTTTCACATTACTATAAAGAACTACCTGAGTCTGGGACATTTATAAAGAAAATAAGTTTAGTTGACTCACAGTTCCACAAGGTTGGGGAGGGCTCAGGAAACTTACAATCATGGTGAAAGGTAAAGAGAAAGCAAGGCCTGTCTTACACGGCAGCGGGAGAGAGAGGTGGTGGGGGGGATGCAGCACACTTTAAAAATCATCAGATCTTGTGAGAAGTCACTGTCATGAGAACAGCATGGAGGAAACTGCCCCTATGATCCAATCACCTCCCACCAGGTTGTTTCCTCAACATGTGAAGATTACAATTCTAGGTGAGATTGGGTGGGGATACAGAGCCAAATTATATCATTTTGATCCTGGCCCCTCCCAAATCTCATATCCTTCTCACATTTTAAAATACAGTCATGCCTTCCCAACAGTCTCCCCAAATCTTAACTTGTTCTAGCATTAACCCAAAAGTTCAAGTCCAAAGTCTCATCTGAGACAAGGAAAGTCCCTTCCACCTATGAGCCTGTAAAATCAAAAGGAAGTTAGTTACTTCCAAGTTACAATGTGGGTGCAGGTATTGGGTAGATGCTCCCATTCCAAATGGGAGAAATTGGCCGAAACAGACTACAGACCCCATGCAAGTCCAAAACTCAGCAGGATAGTCATTACATCTTAAAGCTCCAAAATAACCTCCTTTGATTAACGTCTCATATCCAAGGCATGCTGATGCAAGAGGTGGGCTCCCAAGGCGTTGGGCAGCTCAGATCTGTAGGATACAGTCCCCATGGCTGCTCTCCTGTGGCTGTTTCCACGGGCTAGCATTGAGTGCCTGTGGCTTTTCCAGGCTTACGGTACAAGTTGTTAGTGGATCTACCATTCTTGGATGTGGACAATGGTGGCCCTCTTTTCACAGCTCCACTAGGCAGTGTTCCAGTGGGAACTTTTGTGTGGGATTGCCAACTCCACATTTCTCCTCTGCATTGCGCTACTAGAGGTTCTCCATGAGGATTCTGTACCTGGACCTCCAAACATTTCCATACATCTTCTGAAATCTAGGCAGAGGTTCCCACACCCCAGCTCTTGTCTTCTGTGCACCCACAGCCCAACACCACATGGAAGCCACCAAGGCTTGGAGATTGTACTATCTGAAGCAATGGCCTGAGCTGTATGTTGGCTTCTTTTAGCCATGGCTGGAGCTGGAGCAGCTGGGACACAGGGCACCATGTCCCAGGGCTGCACATAGCAGTGTGGTCCTGGGTTTAGCCCAGGAAACCATTTTTCCTTCCTAAGCCTCTGGGCTGGTGATGAGAGGAACTGCTATGAAAGTCTCTGAAGTGCTCTGGAGACATTTTCCCCATTATCTTGGCTATTAACATTCAGCTCCCTGTTATTTATGCAAATTTCTGCAGCAGGCTTGAATTTCTCCCCAGAAAATGGGTTTTTGTTTTCTACCACATGGTCAGACTGTAAATTTTCCAAACTTTTATGTTCTACTTCCCTTTTAAACATAAATTCCCACTTCAGACCATCTCTTTGTGAATGCATATGACTGTACACTTTCAGAAAAAGTGAGGTCACCTCTTGAATGCTTTGCTGCCTAGAAATTTCTTCCACCAGATTCCCTAAATAATCTCTCTCAAGTTCAAAGTTCCACAGACCTCTAGGGCAAGGGCAAAATGTCACCAATCTCTTTGCTAAAGCATAGCAAGAGTGACCTTCACTCCAGTTCCCAATAAGTTCCTCATCTCCATCTGAGACCACCTCAACCTTGACCTTATTGTTCATATCACTATCAGCATTTTGGTCAAAAACATTCAACAAGTCTCTAGGAAGTTCTAAACTTCCCACCTCTTCCTGTCTTTTTCTGACCCCTCTAAACTGTTCCATCATCTGTCTCTTACCCAGTTCCAAAGTCGCTTCCACATTTTTGGGTATCTTTATAGCAGTGTCCCAAACTCCTGGTACCAATTTTTTGTATTAGCTAATTTTCACACTTCTATAAAGAACTATGTGAGACTGGGTCATTTATGAAGAAAAAAGGTTTAGTTGACTCACAGTTCCACATGACTGGGAAGGTCTCAGGAGACTTACAATCATGGCAGCAGGAGAAGGGGAAGCAAGATACATCTTACATGGTGCAAAGGTGGGGGGGAAATGCCACACTTTAAAAACCATCAGATCTTATGAGAACTCACTCACTGTCATGAGACTAGCATGGGGAAAACTGGCCCCATGATTTAATCCCCTCCCACCAGTTTCCTCCCTTGACGTATGAGGATTACAATTCTAGATGAGGTTTGGGTGAGGGACACAGAGCTAAAGCATATCGAGAACTAAGGAGAGATTTCTACCACAGGGAACTGGAGTCTGGACATTGAGTATAGCCAAAGCAACTGTCTTCTAGACCAAAAATCATTGTTCAGAAGAACATGAAATATTCTAGAGTCTTCACAAATGTATCATTTGATTCAATTTAAAAAGTCACTCAGACATCCAAGATGGCCAAATAGGAACAGCTCTGGAATGCAGTTGCCAGTGAGAACAATGCAGAGGGTGGGTGTTCACTGCATTTCCAAAGAAGTTTTCACTGTCCACAGACCAGGAGATCCCCAGGCTGAAAAGCACCATGAATTTTCAGTGTAGCGGTTTCAGCTGGTGCCACGTTGGTGCACAGAAGCTCACACAAGTCTGGGTGGCTGTTTCGATTGGCACCTAGAATGCCTGGGAGACAGAGCTGCCCATTCAACTGAAAGGGAAGGGCCTGAGACAGGGAGCCAGGTGATCTGGCTCGGCAGGTACCACCCCCACAAAACAAGCAATCTGAAATGCTCTGGATTGAGAGTTTCGCAGCAAGTGCAGCTGGAGCCAGGATCATCCAGCTCAGTGGGGTGAAGGGTGTCCCCTACTACTGAGGCAGTCCCCACAGCAGCTGGGCAGAGCCTGTGGCAGCTCAGCAAAACCTCTGCTGGCAGACTGTGACTAGACTACTCCATGTGGGGCAGGGCATCTATGAAAAAAGGCAGCAGCATGGCAGGAACTCATAAATAAAGCTGACCTTCCTAGGACAGAGCACCTGGGAAAAGAGGTGGTTATGAGTTCAGCTGGAGCAGACTTAAAGGTACCTGCCCAGCAGCTCTGCACAGAAAAGCAGAGTTCCTAGCACTTCACTTGAGCTCCTATAAGGGATAGAATGTCTCTTCAAGCAGCTCCCCAACCCTCGTATACCCAATGAGACACCTCATAAAGAAGAGCTCAGGCCAACTTCTGGTGGGTACCCTTCTGGGATGAGGATAGCAGACGAAGAAACCAGTGGCAACCTTTGCTGTTCTACAGCCCCCATGGGCGATCCCCAGGTGAGCGGGGTCTGAAGTGGACTTCCAGTGGTCCTGCAGCAGAGGGACGTGACTGTTAGAAGGAAAACTAAAAAGCAGAAAGAAATAGCTTCAACATCAACAAAAAGGACATCCACTCAGAGATCCCATCTGAAAGTCACCAACTACAAAGACCACAGGTAGATAAAGCAACTAATATGGGAAGAAACCGGTGCAAAAAGGAGGAAAACACCAAAAACCAGAACGCCTCTTCTCCTCCAAGGGATCACAACTCCTCATCAGCTGGGGATCAAAGATGGATGGAGAATGAATCTGATGAGTCAACAGAAACAGGCTTCAGAAAGTGGGTAATAACAAACGTCTCAGAGCTAAAAGAACATGTGCTAACCCAATGCAAAGAAACTAAGAACCTAGAAAAAAGGTTAGATGAGATGCTAACTAGAATAAACAGCTTAGAGAAGAATGTAAACAACTTGATGGAGCTTAAAAACACAGCACGAGAACTTGGTGAAGCATACACAAGTTTCAATAGCCGAATCAACCAAGCAAAAGAAAGGATATCAGAGATTGAAGATCAACTCAATGAAATAAAACAAGAAGGCAAGAATAGAGAAAAAAGAGTGAAAAGAAATGAACAAAGCTTCCAAGAAATATGGGATTATGTAAAAAGACCCAATCTATGTTTGCTAGGTGTACCTGAATGTGATAAAGAGAATGAATCCAAGCTGGAAAATACTCTTCAGGATATTATCCAGGAGAACTTCCCCAACCTAGCAAGGCAGGCCAACATTCAAGTCCAGGAAATACAGAGAACACCACAAAGATATTCCTCAAGAAGAGCAACCCCAAGGCACATAATCAGCAGATTCACCAGGGTTGAAATGAAGGAAAAAATACTAAGGGCAGCCAGAGAGAAAGGTTGGGTTACCCACAAAGGGAAGCCCATCAGACTCACAGTGGATCTCTCTGCAGAAACTCTCCAAGCCAGAAGAGAGTGGGGGCCGATATTCAACAACCTTAAAGGAAAGAACTTTCAACCTAGAATTTCATATCCAGCCAAACTAAACTTCATAAGCAAAGGAGAAAGAAAATCCTTTATGAACAAGCAATTGCTGAGAGATTTCATCACCACCAGGCCCACCTTACAAGAGCTCCTGAAAGAAGCACTGAACAAGGAAAGGGACAACCAGTACCAGCCACTCCAAAAACATACCAAATGGTAAAGACCATTGACACAATGAAGAAAATGTATCAACTAATGGGCAAAATATCTAGCTAGCATCAAAATGACAGAATCAAATTCACACATTACAATATTAATCTTAAATATAAATGGGTTAAGTGCCCCAATCAAAAGACACAGACTGGCAAATTTGATAAAAAGTCAAAACCCATTGGTGTGCTACATTCAGGAAACCCATCTCAAGTGCAAGGACACACATAGGCTAAAAATAAAGGGATGGAGGAAGATCTACCAAGCAAATGGAGAGAAAAAAAAAAAAAAGCAGGAGTTGCAATCCTAGTCTCTGATGAAATGGACTTTAAACCAACAAAAATCAAAAGAGACAAAGAAGGGTATTACATAATGGTAAAAGGATCAATGCATCAAGAAGAACTAACGATCCTAAATATATATGCACCCAGTACAGGAGAACCCAGGTACATAAAGCAAGTTCTTAATGACCTACAAAGAGACTTAGACTTCCACACATTAATAGTGGGAGAGTTTAACAGTCCACTGTCAATATTAGACAGATCAACGAGACAGAAAATAACAAGGATATCCAGAATTTGAACTCAGATCTGGACCAAGCGGACCTAATAGACATCTACAGAAATCTTCACCCCAATGCCACAGGATGTAGATTGTTCTCAGCACCACATGGCACCTACTCTAAAATGGTCCACATAATTGGAAGTAATCACTCCTCAGCAAATGCAAAAGAATGGAAATCATAGCAAACAGTCTCTCAGACCACAGTGCAATCAAGTTAGAACTCAGAATTAAGAAATTAACTCAGAACCACACAACTTCATGGAAACTGAACAACTGTCTCCTGAATGTTGACTGGATAAACAATGAAATGAAGGCAGAAATAAAGATGTTCTTTGAAACCAATGAGAATGAAGACACAAGGTACCAGAATTTCTGGGACACATTTAAAGCAGTGTCTAGGGGTAAATTTACAGCAATAAATGCCCACCAGAGAGGTGAGGAAAGATCTAAAATCAACACCCTGTTGTCAAAACTGAAAGATCTAGAGGAGCAAGATCAAAAAAACTCAAAAGCTAGCAGAAGACAAGAAATAATTAAGATCAGAACAGAACTGAAGGAGATAGAGATACAAAAAATCCTTCAAAAATGGTTTTTTTTAAAAGATCAACAAAATAGACAGAATGCTAGCCAGATTAATAAAAAAGAAAAGGGAGAAGAATCAAATAGATGCAATAAAAAATGACAAAGGGGATATCACCAGTGACTCCACAGAAATGCAAATTACAATCAGAGATTACTACCAAGAACTCTATGTACATAAACCAGTGAACCTGGAAGAAATGGATAAATTCCTGAACACTTGCACCATCCCAAGCCTAAACCAGGAAGAAGCTGAAACCTTGAACAGACCAATAACAAGGGCTGAAGTTGAGGCAGCAATTAATAGCCTACCAACCAAAAAAATTCCAGATCCAGACAGGTTCACAGCTGAATTCTACTGGATGTACAAAGAGGAGCTGGTATCATTTCTTCTAAAACTATTCCAAACAATACAAAACGAGGGAATCCTTTCCAAATCATTTTATGAGAACAACATCATCCTGATACCAAAACCTGGCAGAGACTCAACAAAAAAAGAAAACTTCAGGCCAATATCCATGATGAACATAGATGCAAAAATCTTTAATAAAATACTGGCAAACAAATTGCAACAGCACATTAAAAAACTTATCCATCAAGATCAAATAGGCTTCATTCTGGGAATGCAAGCCTGGTTCAACATACTCAAGTCTATAAACATAATCCACCACATAAACAGAACCAAAGACAAAAACCAGATGATTATCTCAACAGATGCAGAGAAAGCCTTCAATAAAATCCAACAGCCCTTTATGCTAAAAACTCTCAATACACTAGACATCAAAGGAACATATCTCAAAATAATAAAAGCTATTTACCACAAACCTACAGCCAATATCATACTGAATAGGCAAAAACTGAAAGCATTCCCTTTGAAATCTGGTACTTCACAAGGACACCCTCTGTCACCATTCCTATTCAATATAGTATTGGAAGTTCTAGCCAGAGCAATTAGGCAAGAAAAAGAAAATAAAGGGTATTCAATTCGGAAAAGAGGAAGTCAAATTGTCTCTATCTGTAGATGACATGATTGTATATTTAGAAGACCCTATCATCTCAGCCCAAAATCTCCTGAAACTGATCAGCAACTTCAGCAAAGTCTTGGGCTACAAAATCAATGCTCAGAAATCACAAGCATTTCTATACAACAATAACAGGCTAACAGAGAGCCAAGTCATGAGCAAACTCCCATTCACAATTGCTACAAAGAGAATAAAATACCTAGAAATACAACTAACAAACGATGCAAAGGACCTCTTCAAGGAGAACTCCAAACCACTGATGAAGGAAATAAGAGAGGACACAAACTAATGGAGAAACATTGTATGCTCATGGTTAGGAAGAATCAATATCGTGAAAATGGCCATACTGCCCAAAGTAATTTATAGATTGAGCACTATCCCCATCAAGCTACCTATGACCTTCTTCACAGAACTGGAAAAAAACATCTTAAACTTCATATGGAACCAAAAGAGAGCCCACATAGCCAAGACAATCCTAAGCAAAAAGAACAAAGCCGTAGGCATCACGCTACCTGATTTCAAACTATACTACAAGGCTACAGTAATCAAAACAGCATGGTACTGGTACCAAAACAGAGATACAGATGAGTCAAACAGAACAGTGGTCTTGGAGGCAACGCCACACATCTACAACCATCTGATCTTTGACAAGCCTCACAAAAACAAGCAAGGAAGAAAGGATTCCCTGTTTAATAAATGGTGTTGGGAAAACTGGCTAGCCACATGCAGAAAGCAGAAACTGGACCCCTTCCTGACACCTTGCACTAAAATTAACTCCAGATGGATTAAAGACTTAAATATAATACCTAACACCATAAAAACCCTAGAAGAAAACCTAGGCAAAACCATTCAGGATATAGGCATAGGCAAGGACTTCATGACTGAAACACCAAAAGCATTGGCAACAAAAGCCAAAATAGACAAATGGGACCTAATTAAACTCCAGAGCTTCTGTACAGCAAAAGAAACAATCATTAGAGTTAACTGGCAACCAACAGAATGGGAAAACATTTTTGCAATCTACCCATCTGACAAAGGGTTAATATCCAGAATCCACAAAGAACTAAAACAGATTTACAAGAAGAAAACTAACAAACCCATCCAAAAGTGGGAGAAGGATATGAATACTTTTCCAAAGAAGACATATATGAGGCCAACAAACATATGAAAAAATGCTCATCATCACTGATTATTAGAGAAATGCAAATCAAAGCCACATTGAGATACCATCTCACGCCAGTTAGAATGGTGATCATTAAAAAATCTGGAGACAACAGCTACTGGAGAGGATGTGGAGAAATAGGAACACTTTTACACTGTTGGTGGGAGTGTAAACTAGTTCAACCATTGTGGAAGACAGTGTGGTGATTCCTCAGGGACCTAGAAATAGAAATTCCATTTGACCCAGCAATCCCATTACTGAGTATATACCCAAAGGATTATAAGTTGTTCTATTACAAAGACACATGGACACATATGTTCATAGCGTCACTGTTTACAATAACAAAGACCTGGAACCAACCCAAATGTCCATCAATGATAGATTGGACAAGGAAAATGTGGTACATATACACCATGGAATATTACGCAGCCATACAAAATGATGAGTTCGTGTCCTTTGTAGGGACATGGATGAATCTGGAAACCATCATTCTCAGCAAACTGACACAAGAACAGAAAATCAAACACCACATGTTCTCACTCATAGGTGGATGTTGAACAATGAGAACACATGGGCACAGGGAGGGGAGCATCACACACTAGGGTCTGTTGGGAGGGCCAAGAGACGGACAGTGAGGGGGATGGGGAGGTCAGGGAGGGCTAACATGGGGAGAAATGCCAGATGTAGGTGATGGGGGGATGAAGGCAGCAAACCACATTGTCATGTGTGTACCTATGTAACAATCCTGCATGATCTGCACATGTACCACAGAACCTAAAGTACAATAAAAAATAAATAAATAAAAATCACTCAACATGCTGAGAACAAGAAAAATGTTGTCCATACTAGAGAAAAAAATGCAATCAATATAAACTGGCTTTGAGATGACCCAGATGTTGCAATTATCTGAGAGTATTTAAAGTAGCTACTGTAAGTATGTTCAAAAACTTAAGAATGTTATACATAGAATAAACAAACAAATGGGTAATCTTAGCAGATGAATAGAAATTGCAGAGAAAAATGCCAATTCAATTTCTAAAGCTGGAAAGTGAATTAATTGAAATAAAAATTTTACTGGAAGAATTTAACAGCAGAAGAAACTATTGAACTTGGAAGGCAGGTCAAAAGAAAATATCTAGTGTAAAATCTAGAAAGAAAAAAAGTGAAGAAACATGAACAGAATAAGGGAGACATGTGAGACTACAAAGCAGTAACACAAGCATAATGAAGTGCCAGAAAAAGAGGCAAAAGAAATTTTCTTTTAAATGGTTGAAAACTTTTAACTTAAGTTTATTGAGACTTAAGCAAGATAAACACAAAGAAAACACCAGGAACATCACAGTGATACTGCTGAAATGCAAAAATAAAAAGGTAACCTTGAAAGCCGCCATAAGGCAACTGTCTCACAACACACAAAGTACAATGATATGAATGGTGGCTGACTTCCCATCAGCAACAATGGAGGACAAAGTAAATGGAATCCATCTTTCAAGTGCTAAATGACAAACACTGACTCCACAAAATTCTATGTTCAGCAAAACCATCTTTCCAAAACAAAGATGAAATAGACATTCTCAATATATACAATTATTATTTATCAATAAAAACGAATAAGACAGATATTTTAGACAAAAACAAACTGAGGAAATTTGTTGTTAACAGATCTATTCTGTAAGAAATGCAAAAGGAAGTTATCTTTTTCGGACTGAAGAGAAACTATACCCGATGGTAATTTTAATCTATGTGAGGAATCAAATCACTGAAAAGGGAAAATACATAAGTAAACAAAAAGATTAAGATTTTTTTTTCTTTTCTTAATTTTCCAAAAACCCACGATGTTCTGAAGTAATAATTATAGCTCCATAGTATGGAGTTTATAATGTTTATAGGCATAATGTGTTTGACAATTATAGTGCTAAGGATGATGGTGGTGAATTGAACTGTATTAGGTTTCTACAATTTTTACACAATGTAGTAAAATTTCAAGACGAAGTGGATTATTTTATGTTTCAGACACCCATGCTGTAATTTCTGCTAAAACCACTAATAATAATGGAAAGAAATTATAGATAAAATATCAAAAAAGAAAACAAAATGGAATACTAAAATATTCAATTTTAACATAACATCTAATATGTAATATAACATAAAAATAACACCTATAAATAAAAAATACCAAAACTTCAATAAATGAATGAAATAAGAAGCACAAAGAAGTAATCCACAAAGAAGAGAAAATAGAATTGTCAGCCCATAATGGTGGCTCTTGTCAGTAATTTCAGCACTTTGAGAGGATGAGGAAGGAGGATCACTAGAGTCCAAGAGTTCAAGACTAGCCTGGGCAACATAATGAGACCCTGCAAAAAAAATCCATGCACAGTGATGCACTTCTTGTAGTCCCAGCTACTTGGGAGGCTGAGGAAGGATGATTGCTTAAGTCTGGGAGGTTGGGAGGTTGAGGCTGCAGTGAGTCATGATCACACCACTGCATTCCAGTCTAGGTGACAGAGTGAAACTCTGTCTTAAAAAAAAAAAAAAAAGAAAAGTAAATAAAGTAAAATAGTCAATATAAAGGGATGTAGGTAATGTTTGAAGAAAAAATTCAAAAGAACTTCCTGAAATTATTAAAAGTTATACTGTTATTTGAAAAGACAGCCAGTAAGAAATCTCTTTGGGTGCTGTTCTAAAAATTTCTAGGAAGAGTCATGTCTGAAAGAAGCATGAATTTTTTCTTGACTTATGCTGTAAATTTATCTTCAGACTTTAAATAAAGTCCATTGTACTCAAGAATCTTGTGTTAATAGTGTTTGGAGAAATGTTATTATAACTACCATTATCGATATAATTTCTCCCGCTGTTTTTCTTGGCCTTCTACTTTTACAAGTCAGTGCAAGCCGATGATCTACTCTGTGCCAAGCACTATGCTGTACACGTGTTGTGCATTTTACTTTTCAGTCTGAATTCATACCCATTTCATGGATAGAAAAATTTGGAGGCTTAGGGAGCATAAGTGACTTATCCCAAGCTAGTCGGTGGTAGACGGGTGAGTTGGTATCTGGCTCTCTGACTTTGGTGTCAACATGCGTAATCATGGGGTAATGCTGAGGGAAGAGGGGTGGTACCCACATGCAAAAAGAAAGCTAAAAAGAGAAGCTGCCTTAAGGCTTAGAGTTAATGATTGGAAGCAGGTGTAAATTTAAGAAGAATACTGCAGACTGGAAGATGTTGAAGGATTCAGACAGATATTGTCTGGATTACAAAATGACTTATGATTAACATGGGATAATGATAATTTAAAAAAACCAATTGAGATACGAAATTGATGTAGTATAAAAATGTGACTAACATATGTCTATTTAATGTTACTTATATAAGAATGATGCAGAACTTCAAATTTAGAAAGTAATATACCAGAATATTCATAGTTACCTCTGTGTTTGGAGAGATCACATTGATCTCTGCTGTTCTTTATGCTTTTTTATTTTCAAATTTTCTACCTTGAACGTGTCTTGTTTCCATATGCAGAAATATATTTCTGAAAGAAAATGAAAACACCACCATTTCAACTGCCCCAGGAAGAAATGTAAAAGAATAAACATAATTTCATCAGGCTTTAAAGAGTATCTCTCATGGCAACTGCTTCTGAGAATCCGATATCTTCTCTGAGGGAAACTGCTCATTAAACAGTTTTCAATAATGTGGTGAAGAAATACAGCAAAGTTATTAAAGAGATGATGGCTCTCCCAGGGTACACATACCACAGGGGCCAGAACCACTCTTAAAATATATTTTCATTTGACGACTGCTCCTACGGACTGAGGCCGTAGTATCACACCTAATTTCTAAAACTCCTTTTAATGGGGGTCATCCTTCTTGCCTTAAAACTGGCTCATTTTATTGTCTCAGTGCCTCTGTGGAGCCTGGTGGTTTTATGTTCTTTTGATACGCACATATGGTTTGGATTTTGCTAAATCAAAGGATATAGTCTGCGTGTGATGACTTTAGGAGCCTTCTAACACCTCACCCGCTCAGTGGTTGCTAAAATTATCTAAAAGTGTTTACTTGTTAATTATACAAATTACAGATAAGGTTTGAAATACAAAGCACCTGGAAGCGGTCATGCATGGCAGTAAAATTACATTAAAATATACGTGTCTATTTATTATGTGTCTATCTAGCTGCCTACCTATCTATTTATCCTTTAAATAATTGGAATTGATGGGGATTTCAGGAAGCCCAAGATTTCTGTAATAGAGGGTGAGGAATAATCAAACCACAGAGTTTTCATTGTGGATAGCGTATTCTTGTTTCATTGAGTACATATCTTGTTTATTAAACAGTTCTGCTCCAGTTTAACCCTAGCCAAAGGAGTTTGTATGGCTCTGTTGAAAGACTGTGAAGGTATGTAATGGACATGCCTGGGTGAAAGTCCTCTTTTCCTCTCCTCTCACTGTGTGATTGAAGGCCAGGTATTCAGTCTTTCTGAAGCCTGGTTTCTGTACCTGTCAAAGGAAGGTCATATGAACCAATGATCTGCTCTATGCCAAGCACTGTGTATGCACTTGAAATATGTTTTATCTTTGACTTCACTCCCATTTCATGGGTGAGAAAATACTGAGGCTTATTGGTTTGTTATGGGGGTTAAATGAGAGAAGGTTTGTAAAGTGCAAGGTACAGGTCTCCTGTCTCATAGGCACTCAATAAATATTTGTCTAATACTCCAATGTCCTCTGACAAGGGCAAAGCACATGAATACAACCAACTCCAATCATAAATTAATGACTTTAACTTTTTAAGCACCTATTTATTTTCTGCCTGTAAAGACGTGTTCCTTCTTTTTCCTCTGGTGAATTTCTATCCTATATTTCAAGTTCACATTTTATCAACCACATGAGTCTTTCATATTCACTCTATGAATGCTCATTTTTCCTTCCTTCAAATTTCTATGTCTCAGAATTTATGCTCCTTGGTCTGGCTCCATACATCATTCTATTTGAATTTTGGTCTATTTTGTAAAATTTAGAGTCCAAGACTTGTTGTCTAGTTTTATGATTTACTTCAGGAAGATTCAAGGAAAAATATTTAATCCTTTGGTGTCCTAGTTTCCTTATTTGCAAAATGAGGAGGGCAGGACCTTAATTAAATATTCCTTGAGGGCTAGTCCTTAGGTCAGGTTGAATAACATATGTGGAAGTGCCAACAGCATATGCATACACTGTGGGTTATTCACAAGTGCTAGTTCCTGCCCTCAATGTTCCTTCCCAAAACTAATATTTTTGAAGCATAGATGATTTTTTATTTTTTGTTTGCATCTAATACATGCCCACTGTCATGAATTGTCTGGTCATATTGAAACATGCAGCTTTCTACATGTGCTGTTCTTTCTAAGATAAGCATTTTGAAATTTTTTACCTAAATAACTCCTGTTCATCCTTCAACACACAGCTCAGAACTCACTTTCCCCTGGAAGCCTCCTGGGCTTATTTAGGTTGGAGTTTTTCCTCAATTCACAAGGCACTATGTGTTTCTATCATTTTCCTTATTATATTTCATTGCCTGCATACATATTTTACTACTCTGGTGGACCTTGAGATTTGTAAGATATTTGTTTGTCATTGTATCCCTAGAAGAGAGTTCAGGTCATGAAATACAGTTGCTCAATGAACAGTTGCTGAATGAATAAGTGAAGAAATGGATGTAGCAAAAGACTCTTAGGAACTGAGTGCTGCCATTGAGCAAAACATCATGTAAGACCCTGGAGATGTCGGATTGCCAATGAGTATGTTCAGCATTAAATTATCCAACATACTGTAGGCATTTTGGTGATTCTTTTATTCCTCACCCTCTGCCATGTCTCAAACTCTTAAATATGGCAAAAGACATGTCAACAGTTGGCTCATTGGTCAGCCATCATGATGACCTTTGGAAATTTAACCATGAGAGATAGTTTGCCTTTA
The DNA here is from genome assembly GCF_030222135.1 of Aotus nancymaae. Lineage (NCBI taxonomy): Eukaryota > Metazoa > Chordata > Mammalia > Primates > Aotidae > Aotus > Aotus nancymaae. The sequence goes on from NW_026988442.1 coordinate 87,752,471, forward strand.
TTCAGCAACTGGTTTATATAACTTACAAACACTGTAATGGTTCAAATATCACAGTATTTGTATGCATGCAGTAGCTGATCTATAAAACATATGGCATTTTGAAATATTGATCTCTTTAGTGCCAGCAAGTAAGAGATATTAGTGTAGCCTGGGATTGCATTTGTAACTGTGGGATTAGAGTCAGAGAAGTGGAAAATTGGAATAGACCAAAATTGATGTGAAGTGGAAAGTACAGCTGGCAGTAGTGCTAAAGAAGGAGAATAACAAATAAGAGAAGCATTATTTTAAAAGCTGACTCAACCATCAAATGGAAAAGGAGCAGTCAGATGAATAGGCTTTAACTGCCTTGGCTTCCTATGCCCCCAGGTTGGCTTTGCAGACTAAAATTCAGCACAACGGCTGGAAAAGGCAAAGCTGAATTGATTTGGAAACAGGAAAAGGTGGCACCACTATGGGTTCCTGTCACTTCTGTTAGGCACATAAATGGAAAGAGGAATTCAGAAAGAAGTTTATTGTGGTCGGGAAGGATTCAAAAAATTAATAGAACATTTTCCTAAAGTTTGGAATTATACCTTATAAATTTCTTCCAATGTCATTTGCACTATGAAGTCCTCCTAGACCCTCACCTTCATGTCCACCTGCAGATCTGATCCTCTTCTTTTCTTAAATCTTTGGAATATTTTAGGATAATGCCTTGTGTGCTTGACTTTGTGTGTTTACCTATTTTCTTTGCTTTGGATCAGAATCTGGTTTTATTTGATTTTGTGCACGCAGAGACAAAGTATCCAGCACACTAGCTGGCTATTTTGACTGAGTGGCTGCTAAATCAATCTAGAAAAATTTAGAAATATTTAGTTCATATCCTACCCACTAGACCTCTAAACAATTTCTATCCAATAATTTATTCCCCATTATTGGATGGATCCAATTTTCTCCTTGATTGCACAGAAAAAGTAAAACCCCACTATCTTTGTGTTTATGAAAGAGAAAATGTACTAGAGAAAAGAGGAAAGAGACCTGACTGAAAAGAAATATTTCATGTAACAGTGGTCAGCTGTTCTCCTCTCCTTGGTTCTTCTTACCCTAGAAGTCTCTTACAGATTAGTGTCTACCATGTTCCTGAAATCAAGCCACAAAAGACCACCTAGAAGATTCCAAGAATGGTTTTTACACCAACTGCCAAAGACAGTAGTAGTCAACAAATATTTTATTGATTCTTCTTTGTTTCTCAGTTTTCTGTCAAGTAGAGAGGGCCATGCAGCCACTTCTGGCCAATGGACTATCAGGAGGTGCTCCAGCTCCTTTCCAGGCTAAAGAAGTAAAAAAGCCCAAGTGCAATTTGCTACCTTTTCTCTCCCCTGTTATAGCAATAGAGGAGGCTGCATACCACAGATGCTGTATCATCAGATAGTGGAGCCTCCCTTAACCGAAACTTTTAGTATTATGAAACCGCCACCAACCCACTGGGGACATACAGCATAAGGAGAATCAAAAGTGTGTTTTAAATAGCTGCATTTTGGGGACGATTTGCTAAGGCAGCATAACCTGGGCTATGCTGACTAATACCCATTACTTACACATTTTCAGCAATTCACATATATACATATATATGTAATTCATTTATGGATGATAGATTTATGAAATTTGAGTGAAATGAAGCTGCCTGAAACACATTTTTATCCTTTGAAGGAGACCTCATGATACTAAGTGACTGTTTTTTGTATAGCACTATTAGTGCCACTGAAACTCACCAAACAATTCATTTGTTAATGTGGTTTGGTTGAGCAAAATTATCACATTGTATGTATAATTCTGTACTTGATCCTATAATAGGGGAAAAGGGGAATAAAAGAGAATTGTAAAATATATTTGCTGCTTTCCAAAAATTGAAAAATAAACTTTATTGTTTTGTCTTGAGGATGAGATATATTATGCAGTTGAAGCAACAATGTAACAAAGCAGGAAAATACTGAGTGATACTGAATAAATGCAATCTTCCACTGAGCCCCAAACACACGGATAAAAGTGAATCTGCTTTGACATAATTGGACTCTACCATCTTGTCTTTGAATCACTCTGGTGATTCCTTAGACAACTGTTCTTGAAGAGTGCCTCTTTTTCTCTGCTGAGCTCTAAATTAATGAGGTAGACTAGGTTAAGAACAGACTAGGTAGACTAGGTTAAGTCAGAACTTCTCTGACTACTGAAGTTCCTCAGAGACACTGACTGTAAATTGAACTTGACCTTGAAGGACATATGAGAAAGAGGTGGGAAAAGCATTCAATGCTTTGAGAAGAAAGATTAGAATGGAGGGGGTATGGGAATGACTACTTGGGTGGACCAGGGGATGTGTTAGAGAACAATGGAGGTGGTCCAGGTTGCAGGGGCAGGGGGACTCTTCTCATTCTCTTAGAAAGATAATTCTTCATTAGTTAACCTTGTTCGTTGCTTAATTTTGTGCATTCTTCACTGCCAAGTTTGTAGTCTCTATGAGGCGATTAAAAGGTGAGCATTTTTCAGTTTTCCGCAAGGTACATGGTTTGCAACCATTTCACTATCCATACAAAGCCACAAATTCATTTCCTAATCTCTATCATCATCTATCTTTATCCTTTATCCTTTTTATGATTACTCTTGCTCTTATTGTTAATACCAGATAAATACACAGACTGACGTACAGAAATGAAGTTTTTATGAGGATGGCATGCATTTCAGATGGAATCCTAGGATGATGTTTACCTTCTCATGTGTTCATTTATTCTTTTATTTCACAAGTGTTAATTTAGTGCCTGCAATTGTGCCAGGTGTTAAGGATACAAAGAAGAACAGTGTATTCTCTGCCCAGAGAGTCTTAGAAGGGAAATAGGTTTACAATATCCTGCAGCACAGAGGGTTAATTATACAAGAGTTATGATTAAGGAATAGCAGAGGGACTTAACTCTTGGTAGCTGAAATTAAAAACTGACCAGAACTTTAGGTCAACTGATCTCTGGTTTTGACTTACTTGACTTGGCTACAACTAAATATTTCCTTTTGGGTTAGTCTGATCTTGATGTATAAAAATGGACTCAATATCTTCCATTAGGGGTGCTCCCACCAGCCTCATGCCACATGAAATAAGCGTTTGGGTACAATGATTCTCCGAATAATTTTGGAATATTATCGCCAAAAGATGAAGAAAATGATGCAAATAGAACAAAAATAACAAATATCTACTACCTGTTGGTGAGCCCATCTCAACAAAATTTTAGAAAGCCATGGAACAGATCAGTTCAGAGGGGAGAAACCTAGAATATAAACTAGATCTGTCTTGAGGGGAAGAACAGGTACCTGGAAATGTGACTGATACTCTCTTTTCCCTTGAGATTCGATTTCTAGCTTACTTCCCACCCTCTTCTGTTTGCCAGAAAACTGACTTCAATGGGATACCGTAGCCAAGCTTCTTTGATACATGACTTCCTCACTTAGAAGATGAGAAGGTGGAAGCAGAGAGAGGGAGAGTGTGTATTCACCTGGCTCCCTCCCTGCTGAGCTGAGATGGGCATAACCTTTGTCCTTTCCCAAGATCCCAAGTAGGAGACTACATCTACAGCTGCTATTAAAATTATGGCAATCACGTTCACCAAGGCCGACAATGTTTTCCCTCTTCTTGCCCTTTCAAGGCTAAGGGGTGGAGCTGCTGCCTGCTGTTGCTGACCCTGGGGTGCTTCACTGTTCTTTGTTGCCTCCTTTAACCTTATTCACATCATTTTAAGCATGTGAAATGTTTGCTTGAGTGGGATCTGTTTCTTGCTGGGTCTCCTAATGCAGGATGGGGACTATGTGCTGGTGTTGGGTGAGATGCAACTGAGGACATGGAGCTCAATATTTAGAGAATACAGAAATGGATGATGGGTCACCACTGGCCCAGGCAGGTGGAGTTCCAGCAGGCTTGCAGAGCATATTGAATGGTAGCCCAGGAGCAGGCAATGCATACACCCCAGCTAGTCAGGGAAGGGCTGATGGCAAGTAATAGCAGGGCCACTGCACTGGACAGCGCCAGTGATCACTATTCACATTGTCTTCTAAATAATACAAATATTTTCATTGGCATTCAGAAGCCAATTCTGGCCTTAGGGTGAGAGCTAGACAATATAAAGTACTGATAAACATAAAGATAAAGTTATTCCCACAGTTGATGGTAATAACACCACCTTTTAAAATTCAAATGGGAGTATTAGCAGTTCTTCAAATGGCTGCATTTCCTTTGATAGGTTATTTAAACTCTCTAAGCCTCAGTTTCCTCATCTATGGACTGAGGATAATAATAGTCACTCTTGTGTGAGAGCTACTCTTGTAGCAGTCCATGGGAAGTCTAGGCTTGGCAAAAATGTGGTGACAGATTTCTGAGCACAGTACCTGGGGTGCATTGTTTGTACCCTGTAGCTAGAAGGTTGTGACGTGCATTCTTTTGTGCATCATGTGGCAGAAGTCTGATTTTAAGGAATGGTGTACAATCTTAGAGCCAAACTAACCACCAGGTTGACTTGGTGCTGAGTGACCTGAATTGAAAAAGAGCTGGGCTGGGCGTGGTGACTCATGCCTGTAATCCCAGCACTTTGGAAGGCTGAGGTGGGTGGATCATGAGGTCATGAGTTTGAGACCAGCCTGACCAATATGGTGAAACCCTATGTCTACTAAAAATACAAAAATTAGCCGACCATGGTGTGATGCACCTGTAATTCCAGTTACTCAGGAGGCTGAGGCAGGAGAATCACTTGAACCTGGGAGGCAGAGATTGCAGTGAGCTGAGATCAGGCCACTGTACTCCAGCCTGGGTGACAGAATGAGACTCTATCTCAAAAAAAAAAAAAAAAAAAAAAAAAAAAACACCAAAAAAAAAAAAACCACAGAAAAAAACCAGCTGGCTGGGCATGGTAGCTCATGCCTGTAATCCCAGAACTTTGGGTGGCCAATGTGGGTGGATCACTTGAGGTCAAGAGTTTGAGACCAGCCTGGCCAACATGGTAAAACCACGTCTCCACTAAAAATACAAAAATCAGCTGGGTATGGTGACACATGCCTGTAATCACAGCTACTTGAAAGGCTGAGGCAGGATAATTGCTTGAACCCTGGAGGCGAAAATTTCAGTGAGCTGAGACCGTGCCACTGTTCTCCAGCCTCACTCCAGGGTGACAGAGTGAGATTCTGTCTCAAAAACAAAACAAAATAAAACAAACAAACAAAAAATGTAGCTATTTAAAATTCTTCCCGAAGAAAGGACAATGTTCTTCTCAGAGTATGGAGTTAAGTTAAGCAGCAAAAATTGATCGTAGAACATTGCAAAGTGGTACAGGGATTAGTCAGGAATTACATTATCATGTGTATTATATGACAGAAAAACACACAAAACCCCCAGACAAACCAAGAAGCATCTGTGATAAACAGTCTTATTTCTATAGGTGTTTAGCGATATTAAAGGGTATCAATGACTTTTATTAGGGAGTAGGCTTATTAGCATTACTCCAATCCTGCTCAAGACATCAGAGTAATTAAACTCCATACACCTCCATCGCAGTTCCTGTGTTTTTTTTTTAAGTATTCAGAGCCAGCTTGTTTGTTGCATACTACATTTGGATGACAATCTAAGTAATCAACCTAATAATTTATTTTAAAAATTGAATCTGTGATGTTTTGCATCTTTTTTTAAGATTTTTTGTCTCAGAAAATCAACTTTAATCAGATTATATCAAGAGTTACTTTTAATGAAGGGTTTATTGAAAAGGCATACCAGTAACTGCTTTATCTAAGATGTCTAAAGGGCATTAAAAACATACATTTTTATACCCATCAGTTACAGACTTAACTAAAATAAATAATAATAACACTGTAATGAGAATGAAAAATTCTATCACACACAGCAATTACAAGCAGCTCAGCACTGAAGTGTAACTGATGACAATCCAGTTAGGCCATGTACTTCCTCCTTGGTTTAGGGTTACTTGCTTGAAGCACTCCGTGGCTCCAAACAGACTTTGTATTTGCTCTGACCACAATTGGTGTTATAAGCTTACCATCATTTTCAATTTAATTTTACGGAAAATTACAATGCAGTATAATGTGCTTTTAAGACATAATGATTATGTATTTGGAGAGTAGAGTGAATTATTAAATCACATACTATGACTATTTCCCTAAAAGTGACATGTCAGTGAGTTAGTTTTATCAAACTTTGATAAGAAGTTGGGATGCGTTGTGTTGAAATAAGATGAAAGGGGCAATAGGCTGGCCATATCCGGTGATATCTGACAAATACTTAATTCAATAGCATCTGAAGGTGTAGACCAGTTGGATCAGCTTTTTTTGATTTTTTCTTTTCCTGTATTGACACACTGTAGAAAGATCAATCCAACCAAAATATTTGTTTAGTCTAATTATCTTTGCTGTCATTCTGTGTGCAGCAATGGGGGGCAGGGATGGGCCTGGGTGGGAGAAGGGGGATTCAGACGGGGAAGCATTGGCTCTTGTACGTAAAATATGATGAATCAAGCCCACTCAGTGATTCAGTTTGACACAGCCTCTCTTCATATAGGCCCAGTCCTGATAATGATGAAAATTATTTATGTTTGCTAACCTTCTAGAAGGAGCTAGTTGATTAAAGAGGAAAAAAATTTTGGTATTTTCACTAAGTGATTTTACTCATCTAATTTATTTGTATTTCTACAAGAAATTAATGAGCTGTTGCTATATTTCAGGCACCATTTCAGGCACTGGCAATGTAAAAATGAGTGAGGAGTGGTTTCTATTCTCTTTAAACTCACAGTTTACTGGTGGAAGTCACATATGTTTATAAATTGATACTGATAAGTGTCAACAGTGCTATCACAGAGATTGGTAAAGGGTTATGTAGAGAAGTTGCCAATTTTTTTTTTTTGAGACAGAGTCTCCCTCTGTCATCCAGGCTGGAGTCCAGACTGATGGAATCTTGACTCACTACAACTTCCACCTCCTGGATTCAAGAGATTATCCTGCCTCATCCTCCCGATTAGCTGGGATTACAGGTACACACCACCACACATGGCTAATTTTTGTATTTTCAGTAGAGATGGGGTTTCACCATGTTGGCTAGGCTGGTCTCAAATTCCTGACCTCAGATGATCCACCCACCTCGGCCTCCTAAAGTGCTGGTATTACAGGATTGAGTCACTGTGCCTGACTGAAGTTGCCATTTTTTTTCAGTGGTAGGAAGAGGGTAGCAGTGAGGGCCTCTGGGTAAAGGTCACAGCTGAACCAGAGTACACAGGCAGAACTTTGGAAAAGCCTGGTGTATTCAGCAGCTTCAAGTAGAGAGGCTCATGTTTGCTGGAACTGCAATGAGAAAACAGGCTGCAGAGATTAGTAGGGGCTGATTGTGGGTCTCTGATGTCTTATTAAGGAGCTTAGAATACATTTTAGAAGCTCTGGGAGAAGTTTTAAAGGCAGGATAGAAACATGGCCAGGATCATATGTTAGACAGACATCCATAGAGAGGAAAGATCTGATGGCATGTGTGCAACTGGAGATGAGGAGATGATGGGGAAGATATTGCAAGAGTAGCAATGGCTGAAATTTACTGAGCTCTTAATGTGCGTCAGGCATGTTATATGGATTCGTGAATTTAATCCTTACTATGACCTGAATGGTAGTTACTATCAGTTAATGATAGTATATTAAACAGAGAAAAATAGTTGGGGAGGTTAAATAACTTGTCCAAGATTGGAGAGTAATGGCTGAGCTGGACTTTAACTCAGTCACTTAATCACTCTTTGGTCCTTCCTTTCCAGGGAAGGCGGGTGGCCGTCATGACCCGAGACAGAGCGATGGCAGAGGGAAGGAAAGAGGGCACAATAAAAAGACAGTAAGAAGGTAGCATTCAAGACAGCTCACTAACTGATGCAGTTTCTTTGTAAATATGCCAGGTCATCAAATCCAGTAGTCTAGAGCTCCAAATTAACTGATTCTCAGGCTACTATGTTTCATTCTATTAGTACTTTAAAATTTACTGTGGAATAATCCACAAGTTTTGTTTAAACCAGGAGTAATCTTAGCTTTTGAAGCCAAAGGCCAAACCAAAATGAAGACTTTTATGCTGTCATGGGTCTAGGGCCCCTTGAGCATCCTTTGAACTCTCAGAGTGGCCTGTGTTTATTTCTTTCTTAGTATTTACCATGCTGCCTGGAAGAATCTGGTTTCTGCTCTGTATCTTTCTCCAAATTGATGGTTTTTGAGGGCAGGGATCATTTTCCAGGTCAGTTAAATTCAAAAAACTTATATGGAGAGTCTGCTGTACTGTAAAGGGTAGGAGTTATTTTAGGCTCTGGCAATAAGTTTATTTACAAGATAAAATTCTGGAAAGACAGTTGCAGGGAAGGCCAATGCATTGTCAGCCCATTTCATTGCAATATGGTGGGAGTGCTCATGAGGGCATGTGTGGGGTCTGTGGACATACAGACAAGATGTACTGTATCATATTCTCTGTAGAGAAAAAGGATTTGGATACGTTTTCCAGAGGAGGTGATTATGGAGGTGAGCATTTTAAAATGTAGATTTTATTATTATTCAAGTATAGTGAGGCCAACATATCAGAAGACAATTGTCATTGAAAAGATAGTTTGTTACTGAAACCACCACTACAAAATTATAACTGAGAAAATTATTACAATGAAGGAAATCTGACCTAACCAAATCAAAGCTGTCCTTGTTCACTCCTGGGTATAGACCAAATTAACTTTAGGAGAAACCTAGCTTATAGTTTAAGTTTGAAAAAAGACAATAACAACCCTTTCCGAAAACAAACCCCCTTCCTGCCTGGGGACTAGACTGCCTCTGTAGGGCTAACAAATTAGCCAAGAGATGAGAAATTATAGTTTAGGAGTCATGCAACTGAAGCTACAAGATTCTAACCCTCCCCATATTGCTCCTGGAGATAACATCACTATTGTAAAACCTAAGATCAGTGGTTGAGATATTTTGCAGCTTCTGCACTTGATGGATCAGCTGGTACCCCCAGATTGATAAACTGGCTCATTGATTTTGTGGCCCCCACCCAGGAACTGACTTAGCAAAAAGGGTAGCTTCAACTCCCTATTATTTCATCTCTGACCCAACCAATTATCACTCCTGACTGACTGGGCCCCCACTCATCAAATTACCCTTAAAAACTCTGATCCCTGAATGTTCAGAGAGACTAACTTTAGTAACACTAAAACTCTGGTCTCATGCACAGCTGGCTCTGTGTGAATAACTTTCTCTATTGCAATTCCCCTGTCTTGATAAATTGGCTCTATCTAGGCAGCAGAGAAGTTGAACCTGTTGGAAAGTTATATTACTTATAGTTCCTAACAAGAAGGGGCACATCATGGCATGTTTTGCAGGGCCACTCAGGGAAGTACCAGGGCCTGGCAGGAGGCAGAGAGAGTGAGGGAGAAATGTGAGCAAGAGCCTTTATTATGGTTTTTGTGGGTAAAAATGGGTGAAACAAGACTAACAGACTTAGGGTTGGAAAGTTTGGGTAGTTTCAGCAGGCTCTGGCTTGTAGGGGCTGTCCCTAATGGTCTGGTATCTGGCTCTGGGGTGATGAGGGCAGGGGAATGGTGAATTTGAGTGACAGCCTAATAGAGGAAGTAGTTGGGTATGGACTCTGGATTGGTTGATTTGCGTATGAAAGATGCACCTGCAGGTGAGTTATTAGTTTTGGAATTGCACAGCCCTGGAAGGAGTGGTCCCCCCAAGGTCAGCAAGGCCCCAGATGTCAAAGCATCAGTATACAGAAAATAAAAAAGCATGATGAATAAATCTTGGGGCAATGAAAAAGAATTATCCAAGCAAAGCATTGGCCAAGGGCACACCAAGGAGACCAAAAGCTTAAGCAGGTAGGATGTGCACAGCACAGCACAATGTGTTGCCTGTAGTTCAGGTTCAGTAGAAATGCAGAACGAGAAATGGCAAGAGATGAGACTGCAGGAAAACACCAAAGGCAAAGTTAGGAGGAGCTTGGAAGGTCTCCTGGAGGATGTGCATTCAGAGAGAGGAGAAAAGCAGTTACAAGAAAACCAGGAAGAAGGATGCTATCATCACTTTAAGTGAGAAGGTGAAAGTTTAGACCAAGGAGATGGCAGTGTAGCTGTAAAACAAGGTTGCACAGTAGAAGTGAAAGAGACAGGATTTGTTAGGGATTGACTATTGGAGCAGCATTAATTTTGTGTTGTGTCTCCAGGTCTTGCTGTGTGGAAGATATTCAGATCATATTTGTTAAATAAAACCATTTCTGGTCAAAAGATACTTTTTAAATTTTTTTTGCAAGTTCTTACATATACCACTTTATTCACCAGAAATCTCAAACTTGAGGTTTATAGTGGCATTTTCATATTTCCTCAAATGGCTAAAAAACAAGTTAATTCCAAGATAGAGTGGGGATACAGACATCGGGTAAATGTTCCCATTCCAAAAGGGAGACACTGGCCAAAACAAAGGGGCTACAGGCCCCACGGAAGCCTGAAACCCAGCAGGGCAGTCAGTACATCTTAAAGCTTCAAAATAATCTCCTTTGACTTCATGTCTCACATCCAGGGCACACTGATGCAAGGGATGGGATCCCACAGCCTTGGGCAGCTCCAGGGGGCTCTTCAGGGTGTAGCCCATGGCTGCTCTGACAGGCTGGCATTGAGTGTCTGTGGCTTTTCCAGGTACATGATGCAAGCTGTCTACGCATCTACCATCCTGGGATCTGGACAATGGTGGCCCTCTTTTCACAGCTCCACTGGGAAGCACCCCAGTGGGAACTCTGTGTGGGGGCTCTAACTCCATATTTCCCCTCTCCACTCCTCTAATGGAGGTTCTCCAGGAGTGCTCTGCTCCTGCAGCAGACATCTGCCTGAATATCCAGGTGTTTTCATATATCCTCTGAAGTCTAGGTGGAGGCTCCCAAACCTCAGCTCTTGTTTTCTGTGAACTCGCAGGTCGAACACTATGTGGGGCTGCCAAGGTTTGGGGCTTGCACCCTCTGAAGCAATGGCCTGAACTGTACCTTGGACCCTTTTAGCCACGGTTGGAGCTGGAGTGGCTGGGACACAGGGTGCCATGTCCTGAGGCTGCACAGAGCAGCAGGGCCCTAAGCTATGCCCACAAAACCATATTTCCCTCCTAGACATCAGGGCCTGTGATGAGAGGGGCTGCCATGAAGATCCCTGAAATGCCCTGGAGACATGTTTCCCATTGTCTTGGCTTTTAACATTCAGCTCCTTGTTATTTATGCAAATTTCTGCAGCGAGCTTGAATTTTCTCCCAGAAAATGGGTTTTTCTTTTCTATCACATGGTCAGACTCCAAATTTTCCAAACTTTTATGCTCTGCTTTTCTTTTAAATGTAAGTTTCCATTTCTGACCATCTTGTTGTGCATGCATATGACTGTATAGTTTCAGAAACAGCCAGGTCATGTTTGAATGCTTTGTAACTTAGAAATTTCTTCTGCAAGTGTGATGTTTAATACTGAGTGTCAACTTGATTGGGTTGAAGGATGTAAAGTATTGATCCTGGGTGTGTCTGAGAGGGTTGCCAAAGGAGATTAACATTTGAGTCAGTGGGCTGGAGAAGGCTGACCCACCCTTAATGTGGTGGGCACAACCTAATCAGCTGCCAGTGAATATAAAGCAGGCAGAAAAATGTGAAAAGGTGTGACTGGCCTAGCCTCCTAGCCTACATCTTTCTCCTGTGCTGGATGCTTCCTGCCCTCAAATATTGGACTCCAAATTCTTCCATTTTGAGACTCAGACTGACTCTCCTTGCTCCTCAAGCTTCAAGACAGCCTGTTGTGGGGCCTTGTGATCAAGTAAATTAATACTTAACAAACTTATATGTATATATCCTATTAGTTCTGTCCCTTTGGGGAGCCCTGAGTAATACAGCCAGATACCTAAATCATCTCTCTCAAGTTCAAAGTTACACAGATCTCTAGGGTAGGGGCAAAATGCCACCGGTTTCTTTGCTAAAGCATAGCACGAGTGACCTTTACTCTAGTTCCCAATAAGTTTCTCATCTCCATCTGAGACCAACTCAGCATGCACTTCATTGCCATATCACTATTAGCATTTTGGTCAAGTCTCTAGGAAGTTCCAAACTTTCCCATATTTTCCTTTCTTCTTCTGAGCCCTCCAAACTGTTCCAACATCTGTTCGTTACCCAGTTCCAAAGGTTAATCAACATTTTCAGATATCTTTATAGCTGTGTCTACTCCTGGTACCAGTTTTCTGTGTTAGTCTGCTTTTACACTTCTAGAAAGAATACTTGAGACTGTAATTTGTAAACAAAAGAGGCTTAATTGACTCAGTTCCACAGGCTTAACAGGAAGCATAAACTGGAGGCCTCAGGAAACTTACAATCATGGCAGAAGGCAAAGGGGAAGCAAGGCACATGTTACATGAAGGCGGGAGAGAGAGAGAGCAGGCAAAAGGGAACTGCTACACACTTTTAAACCATCAGATCTTATGAGAACTCACTCACTATCACAAGAACAGCATAGGGAAACAGCCCCATAATCAAATCACCTCCCACCACGTCCTGCCCTCAACATGTGGGGATTACAATTCAACATGAGATTTGGGTGGGCACACAGAGCCAAAAGAAATCAACATGAATAGCCTTAAAGAAAGAACCTCTCTTACAGAATCAGAGATGGTTTTCTATGCCAGATCATACTGGTTCTGACAGCAAGAAGATTTTGGGTGCCTCAGTTAATTAGTTTTATGGCAAATATATTATAAACATGTCCTTTATTAATCTTAAGGGACTTTCTTTTCACAAGGTTTTGAGAAACTGGACACACCATTGCAGTATCTAATGACTACCTTGGATCCAGGTAAAAATTCTGAACCTTGCTCATGGCTGTAAGCCAATATCACCCACACCTGTCAGTCATGGTATTGCAGTCATAAGCTTTGTGATTGCTGTGATTGGTTGGGGTGATGCAATCAGCTGGAAAGACATTTCCTGCTTGGTGTCTAACTTTCTGACTGCATGCTTATGCAGAGACAAATACATCATATTTTTTACTCAGAAAGAGTATTTTTTAGCTTAGCTTTCAGTAAAATTTCTTCTTTCATTATGGTAAAGATTTTACTATATAGGAAAGTAATGTGTATCATGTAAGGGACGTTATAGAGGTAATTTTATTTAATTCTCACAGCAGCTCTGGAAGGAAAGTGTTGTATAACAAATTGGATGAAAGATAACAACAGTGCTTTGGGGGTGATATGGGTCTTGTTCTTTGTCTCATGGTTTTACTGGCACAAAGTTTTTGTTTTGGCTGGATATATGGTATTATGATTATTTAGCATAGCAAAAATTTAAAGCAGATTTATTGAGCTCATGCTCTTTCCACTCTTATTAGGTTTATTATTATCATCATTATCTTATTATTATTATTATCATCATCATCACAAAAGGGATGCTTACTGAGTATAGAAAATTTTATAAAATAAGAAGAAACCTTACCCATAACCCATTATAAACATGTTTGTTTTCTTTAGTTTTTTTTTTCCCTAACCATTGTTTCCCTATTTTTGCATGGCTATGAATACCCTGCCAAGGTAATTTTATATCATTTGGAAAGATTTAATTTTTTTTTTAAGAAGAAAAGAGTTTAAATGATATGAGAGGGGCTGAAAGTAGGAGGGAGCATAAGTGAGAAGAAGTGGAAAAGATATGAAGAATTGAAAACTTTGCAAATTCAAGAATATTTCAGTCATAACTTATTTTGAAATATTTCTGCAGTCTGAAAGGAATAGCATCCTGTCATTGCCAATATCCGTACTTAGAAGATACCTGTACCATTATGTAGCCAAACTTCCAGAGACTCAGGAAATTCCTATTAGAGTAATTTGCCTTCCTTCCATATCAGTCAAATATTGCAATTCCTAGGTCATTATGACAGGTGGATTCTTTTCTCTACACCAAGAAATAGTCGCTGAAGAGTGAAGTTGCATGGACACTATTTGTGAGACTGTAATTAATTATGAGATGTTCTTAACTCATCCAATAATGGAACCATGAGCAAAGCAGAGGAAAAATGAATTTGATTACCGGTATTAAGAAATTCCTTCCAAGCAATATTTTTAAATGGCAATCAGAATTCAGTTACTCCCTGGAGACTGATAAATTTAAACTAAAGTTAAATAATTATTTTCAAAAAGTTAATTATTATAATATAATGCTTGGCTTCATTGCCTTAATAAATGAATCACCTTATTTAGCCTTGCAAATTATCATGTACTATGGAATCCAGCCAAGGGAGGCATCAGGATTTGAGGAAACAGGAGTTCTACATGCCCTTTCTGCCGTCTAACTGCCTTTAGGGATGACATTTCACTGGTGCGAGTTTTTTGTTTTAGCTGAATATACAGCATTATGATTATTTAGCAATAGATGTCAACACCAAGAATCAATCTGTACTGTACATGACTAGAATTCGCAGAAATGCGATTTGAACTACGTAGGATTAATCACGCGGGGATGCGATCAGGTGGATTGCTTTGTCTGAAGACAGAAGTGCAGCCTTGTGTGTTGGCAGTGCGTATGACCAACAGGTTCAAATACCCACTATGCAGTAACAGACCAATACACTTTCTTTGTTGCAGGGTTTGCAGCAGAGAAAGAATTTAATAACCATAAGGCCCTGACAAGCAAATGCGAGGAGTCCCTCAAATTCATCTTCCCAAGGAGTTCTGAGCTGGGTTTTTAAGGGGATTGTGGAGGGTGAAGGCCTGAAAAATTGGGGTTCTTGACAGATCAGGGTAAGACGAATAACATCATCAGGATTTGGAAAGTGTATTCTTTAGTGAGTCAACTTCTTTTGGGTCCTTCAGACCAGCTGACATCAGTAGTTTCACCGTTAAGCAGGACTTGAAAGAAATGAAGAGCTTACATTTCATATTGTTCAAGTTCTTATCTGTAGATCAGTTAAGGGGAACTGTAATCTTGTGACAGGGTCTATGTGATTCTGAGGCAAGAGACATGAAACAAGGACGAGGAAGCAGGTCGGAGAGCAGCTGACCTAGTGATCAAGGTGAGTGTGCCACCAGCTGGGTTTTTTTCCTTTCTCCCCATCCCTTCTTCTCTGATTAATTTTGTAAAGTTTATAGAAGTGATTTCAGCATCGGGGTCAATAATACATGTTCAGCAGAGAAGGAAGAAATCACAGTTGATGGATGAAGCCAAGTAGGGGACCAAAGAGTTAGCCAAATGTCGAGGAAAACATTCAGATTCCCAGCCTGAGAGTGAAGGTAGTTCAGGAACTAAATATAGGTAATATATTGCAAACAAATACTGCTATGAGATGGCTGTAACTTTGACAAATGGCCTGATTTGATAATCAGGTAGGTGATTATCGCCCCTGCCAGGTCACCTTGAGGAAATCACAATGTTGGACTAATGGAACCATCTCTGGCCAATAAGCTAAATTTAGGTAATTGGATAAAGCCCAGATTTCCAGGTTGTTAAGCTGCCCTAAAACAGAGGCATTGAAATATTTTAAATAATAAATGTGAGAGAAACATAGAAAACATAAAGTTATAATCACTGGGTTAAGGAAGTTATTTCAGAAAACTTTAAGCAGGCCCATGGTTAGGCTAGTAATTTTCCAGCCACTTGAAGTAACAAGTTACCTGTCAGTCCTCCTTCCTGCATCTATAGGCCACGGGTTTTTTAAAACTCAGATTTCTTCGTTTTTCCAAGATGTCACAGTAAAAAGTCGGAAATTCTCATTTTCTTCCACAATAATTACTTTCACTCATTTCTTTTAGATGACATGTGTTTGTGACATATTTTCTATCATTATTTACATCTCTTGTTCATATCTTATTTTCTTAACTGATAATAATCTTCCTGAGGTCATAAATGAAGACTTGAAGCTTTGCATGTTTCCACTAATGCTGATACAGTGCCCTGTAGACAGCAGTTACTAAAGGGATGAGGGCCAACAGGGTGAGAACCAGCCATTACCTTTAAATGCCTTTTTTGATGGCTCCTCATTCCCACCTTCCCATTTTCAGTATAACTTACTTGGAAAACTTTTTTTTCTCTGTTCTTTTATGAAGAAAAGGGAACTAATCTCTGTGTTATAAAGGCCTGGGACCTGGGGTTAATCCTCTGACCTGCAACATTTTCTAATTCTTTAGTTGATGAGATAAAATAATTTATGTGAAAACAGTATATAAACTATTAAGGTCCATTAGAAGTTGTCACTGATATTTGATTAAACATCTGAGAGCTGATGATTACTTTGTAGAATTTTTAAAAATTTGCTTATCATTTGTACAATATTGCTTTAAATTCACATTAATATATTTTGATGTTTATACATAAAGACATTTGATATTAATAGTACTAGAATCAAACACTGTTAGAGTTAGAAGTGACTGTTTTAGTTTGCCAAGACTGCCATAACAAATACCAGAGATGGGGTGGCTTAAACACAGACATATATATTCTCTCACAGTTCTGGAGGCTGGTGTCCAAGATTAAGGTGTTGGCAGAGTTGGTTTCTCCTAAGGCCTCTCTCCTTGGCTTGCAGATGAGTGCCTTATCCTGTGTCCTCACATTGCCTTTCCTCTGTGCCTACGTGCCTCTGATGTCTCTTTCTCTTCTTATGGGGATACCTGTCCTAGTGGATTAGGGCTCCACCACTATGACCTCGTTTTACCTCCACTGACTCTCCAAAGACCCTATTTACAATTACAGGCACATTGGAGATTGGGGCTTCAGCATATGAATTTGGTGGTGGAGGGAGCCACAATTCAGTTCTTAACAGTGACTTTATGGTTTAATCCAGTCTCCACATTTTACAAATAAAGAAACTGAGGTTGGGAAATAGAATGTGCCCAGTAAGTCAGGGACAGAGGCAGATCTGTGGTCCTGCCCTAATCGTGCCATACTCGTGCTTTTCTTTCTCATGTTGCCTGTGTTTTCTCCAGCTTCCATTCACCTAGTACATAAGCAAATCATGACATGCATTTATTTCCATTCTCACACCCTCAGGAATCTGTTAAACATAGAGAAGGCAGTTAAATATATACCTGAACTATACTAGCAGATATAAAATTCTACTAGAAGCATTAGTGATATTAACAATATTTTTCATATCTTCTGACTTCCAAAGTATACTGTGCATGTATGGGTATATGTGCATGTGTGTGCATGTGTGTTGCATGCATGTGTGTGTTGTGTATGCACATGTATTTATGTGTGTGTGGTGTGCACATGTGTATGTGATTATGGGTGTTGTGTGTGCATGTCCATGTGCATACATGTGTGGGGAGTACATATAGGCATATATGTCTGTGTGCTTGTGTGTGACATGAGCATATGTGTGTGGTGTGTATGTATATGAATGCATGTATGTGCATGATATGTGTGTGTATGCACATGTGTGTGTGTTTATATTACAAAATATCAGATTTGGACATAGCTACATGTTTTATCAGCCTTTTCTTACATGTAGAAAATATAAACAAGTAGAACACAAGGACAAAAGAAAGACAGATGTAGGAGTAGAGTATGTCCATGCAATGAAAAACTAGTAATCTAAAAGGTAGATCTATAGATCTTTAAAAACTTTTGTTTGTAGTTAAGACTACTTAAATTTTGTCTGGACAAAGTCATGAGCACTGAATTTGGGGTGGGGCGAATACTTGTGTGACTTCCTGATGACACACCGCCTGTCTATATACACATTCTCAAACAGGTTGTGCTCCTTTTACAGCCAAACTTTTCTACCACCATTCCTACTCCTGCTACATGGAGGGCGACCCAGGGAACTTGACGTCCTTTTAACTCAGGTAGGGTATTAACATTCCTCTCTTCAGGTATGAGATGAAACTACAGAATGGCCAGGTCAATACCATGAATAACGAAGGGTAACTTTTAATAGAAGCTGCGATGGACCATCAGTTGCCCATATGCTTTGTTTCTCCTTAGCAGTTGGCCCCTGCCCCGTTTAACAACAAACTGGACATGCGGCTATCTAGAGTGAAGACTGAGTTTCTCATCCACCCTTGCAGTTAAGTGTGCAAATGTGACTAAATTCTGGAAAGAGATTAAAAATAGTTATTGTCCTTATTTTGTCAGATGGAAGAAATGCAGATGTAATGGCTGGAACTCAAGCAATCATGTGAGTGGGAAAAATATACACTCATGGAGAAAGGGCATAATATGAAAAAGATTGTGGTCAATCGGTTTTGTTCATAGAAAGGTAATTTGATCATGTGCTTGGTCCCACCAGCAAGTTAGGGTCATGTCTAGCTTTTGCAAGGCCTCCTTTTAAAGATCCCACTCCCCTTCATCTCTAGTTTGACAGCAGGGAGGATTTAATTGATGCCTAATTAATTAACAAGTTTATTGGACCTGGTGTTTTAGGTATTTTATACTTTCGAGATCATTTGAAATAATCTTTGATACACAGAAAGCATCTAAAAATATTTTGAGTGATTGAGCTTTAGTTATTCCATCTGAATTCTGCCAGCAAGATAAAAGATGAGGCAAAGAACGGCACATCTGTCTTTAAAAAATTACTGGAAATTGTGCGTAGCAGTTTTGTAGCAATGATTGAAAAATGGACCTTCAGATGCCATCACAATTTTTGATATTAAATCATCATTCTTTGATATTGAACATCCGTTTAGAGGGTATGCAGTATTTAACGGAGAATAACAGACATGAATTTTTCTCAAAACTTTTTATATCTTCTTACTTGTAAGTAGCATTTTTTGCAAAATGCGTCACTATACTATGTAAAAATACTTTTCTTCTTCCCTTTGTTATTGAATAAGTGGATTAAGGTGTCAACATGCTTGAAATATTGAAATGTTTAGTAGACCCAGTTGATAGGGAATTAGATCTTGATATTTGTGTTTACTGTTAAGCCAGAGATTAGCAAACCAACAATGACTAATCTTCAGCATTAATAAAGGAAAGAAAAGGTAGAGAGGAGAAGCTTCGAAAAATTAGCTTCTTTCTTTCCCTGCATCCAGGTGTTGAACTTTGTTCTCTGAGTTTCTTTCTCTGCAGGAGGGGCAGCCTGCTAAAAGCAGTGGCAGCAAGATGGCATCTCCAGCTGAGAGACACTTGTACTACTTAGAGATGAGAAAGATGCACTAAGGTGGGTATTTCCACTGAGAGCATGTTCCTCCGTGTCTAAATATATTCCACATCTGCACAGGCACTGGGGACGCTCTCCACATGTCTTAGCTACAGTCTTTATAATACTTCCCATTGAGCATATTATGAGAGATTCTTGACATGAAGTTGAAAATTCATGTTGATGATACTTTGCAAAAAATAAAGGAGGTTGGTTCGTCCCATAAAACTAATGTAATTTTCCCCTAGTACAAAAGCTGTAAGTCAGAAAAGGATCTTGGAGGATCATGAGATTCAAGTTTGGAAATGTTTACTGAATTTAGTTGACTCCAGGGAAGCACCATAGTTTTTAAACTGACAATAATGTGCAAGAGAAAGCCTGATTTGGCAGTGGAGTTTAGAATGGGTTGCAGGTTGGACTGACCCACGAGAGGATAGTTAGTCCTGATAGGGGCTATGAAAAGCCCAGGTGACCCAGGATTTGCACAATGTTTTCTTGATACATGTTTCGGGAAACGGTTTCAGTAGAGTAGTGAATGGGGAGAATATGAGATGAAAAAGTTCTAAAGAATGAGTGTGATGTTGGAGGTGTAGTGCGCTGTAAGATGCTCTTGGGTGTAGACTGGAAAAGTTTGGAATTTAAGAGAGGTGGAGAGGAGAGAAGCAGACTTAGCAATACCACAATGAGTTGGGAAAGGATGGGAAAGTGGAAGGTGGTGTAGAATGAGGAAAATGGTGTGAAAGTTAATTTTATATGTCAACTTGACTGGGCCAAGGGATGCCTAGATAGCTGGTACAACATTAATTCTGCATATGTGCATATGTGTCTGTGAGACTGTTTCTGAAAGAGATTAGCATTTGAATCACTAAATTTAGTAAAGAATATCTACCCTTACCAGCAAGGGTAGGCATCATTTAATTCATTGAGGCCCAGATAGAACATAAAGGTGGAGGAAGTCCAAATTCTGTCTTCTTGAGCTGGGACGTCCATTTTCTGCCCTCAGACATGGGAGCTTCTCGTTCTTGGACCCTCAGACTCTGGGGCTTACACCACTGGGACCTCAGGCTCTGGGACTTACACCAGCAGCCCCTCCCCTTCAGTCTTCTCAGGCTTTTGGCCTCAGAATGGACGTTACATCACTGGTTCCCCTGGCTCTCAGGCTTTTGGACCTGGACTGGATTATATCATGGGCTTTCCTGGTTCTCCAGCTTGCAGAGGGCATATTTTAGGACTTAAAACTTTCAGAGTTGTTGTAAGGATCAAATAAGATAATTTATGAAAAAAAGTGCTTGATAAACTTTAGCTTGAAAAATGATTATTATTTGACTTAAAGAGGCTTTCTGGAGTATTCACAAGCAGAAAAACAGTCAGCGTGTGACCAGCCATCAACACAGCTCTTTACCACAGCATTTCTTTTCCCATAGAGAGTGGAAATCATCAGTCCATCCCTGAATGTCAGACCATCAAGGAACCTAACAACTTTGTTTATCTCTGAGGTGGCATTCAGGAATGAGTTTTCAACAGTCCTTGTCTATGACTTGGAAGCTCTGCAAATTCACGTCCCAAACAAGAACCTGGGCATAGCTGACAAGCATCTGTGAGACCAGCAGGAGGGGACTGGGCATTTCTGATCTGAGAAGAAACGCATTGGGGTGCATCACACTGTGGCAAACCTAATCCAATATTAATTAGAATTTAATGATTTTACAAGAACATCCAAGAATTTCAGCTGCCTATAATCATGGCATGCTTATTCTATAGCAGAGTTTTTCTCTGAAATTTGCTCTTCTGCCCCTTCTCCAAATCCTTTCCTCTCCTCTACATCTTACATCCCCTGCACTCCAAACTCACCCTCAGCATCAGATCTAGGATTCTTTAAAATGCTTAAAGTAGGTACTTGATTTTCTTAAGCAACTTGTGTAAATTCAGAGTTGAGACATGACTCCCAGCATTTTCCAAATTCCTGGGTTTAATCACCAGGCTATGTCATGGAGGAAACATGTTTCATGTATACACAAACAGCTGGTTTGAAGCATATGTAGTTCTGGCTTGCTTCAGGTTTTCTTTAGATATATGATATGTTGTTTGCTCTCCCCATCCTTAGTTTTTTATTTGAAAAATGGGGTCTAATCCCAGTTTGACTTGGTTCATCATTTTATAGAACTTTTGTTTATTAATTGAGATATTGGTTGATATACTCAACAAGTGTTTATTCATGCAACTAACACCTGTGCTAGGTAGACATGAAAAAGCACAATAAGACTCACCTGGAATTCAAAGAGCTTGCAGCCCAGGTGGTAAAGAAGCTTTTAAAAAGGAAGGGTAGGCCGGGCAAGGCCACTCAGGCCTATAATCACAGTACTTTGGGAGGCTGAGGTGGGCGGATCACTTGAGGTCAGGAGTTCAAGACCAGTCTGGCCAACATAGTGAAACCCCATCTCTACTAAAAATACAGAAATTAACTGGGGGTGGTGACATGTGCTTGTAATCCCAGCAGCCCCAGAGGTTGAGGCAGGATAATCGCTTGAACCCAGGAGGCAGAGGCTGGAGTGAGCTTATTTGGGCCACTGCACTCCAGCTTGAATGACAGAGCAAGACTCCATCTTAAAAAAAAAAAAAAAAGACATGGGTGTGGGTGTGGCCATGGTCTGAATGTTTATATGTTGAAATCCTCACCCTAAAGAGACGGTGTTAGGAAGTGGGGCCTTTGAGAGGTGATTAGATCATCGCTGTGGAGCCCTGATATGGGACTAGTGCTCTTATAAAAGAAACACCGAGAGCTCCCTTGCCCCTTCCACCATGTGGAGACGCAGTGAGAAGGTGCTGTCTGAGAGGAAGTGGGCCCTCATCAGAACTGAATCTGCTGTCACCTTGATCTTGGTCTTTGGAGCCCTCACAACTATAAGAAGTAAATTTCTGTTGTTTACAAATCACCCACTCTGTGGTGTTTTCTTATTGTAGCCTGAATTGACAAAGACAGGTAGTGACTCTTGGTCCAGCACAGGGGAATTATCCTTAGGCTGAGCCTTGAGGACAAATGAGAATTGCTGGTTCAGAAGGTGCTGAGTGGAACACAGGGCAGGCAGAGTTCCCAGCTTGTGCAAAGTCCTAAAGGTAAGAATTTGCTTGTTATGTTGAAGCTAGACATCAGAACAGGTTTAGGGGGGTCAGAAGTGGGAAACTCATTGAGAAGAACCTTCAGCTCTATAATGAGGAGCTTCTATCACACAGGCAGTAGTAAGCTAGTGATGGATTTTAAGTAGGGGGATGACACGGATTTGCGTTTTGGGATGTTCGTTTTAGCAGGAATGGGGAGAATACATGTGAGTGTCCATTAATATACTGATTAAGTCATTTTAAGGTTCATAAAATTAGTGTGGTTGGTTTTAGCATGAGGATTTGAAGGTAAGTTGAGAGCCTCCTTTCCCAAAATATTTTCCTTAGAGGTTCCTAAATTTCTTTATTGAAATTAAGACAAAAGCACATTTTTGTGAATGAAGGAGATTTCTTTTAGCAAAGCAACACCTGGGATGGGTTCCAAGGCTATCATTCATATCTTAGCATAAATGTGTCTCCCAAGTTTAGATGAAATTTTAGCCTGGTAAGATTTTGAGTTTTAGTAGTTGATATGATGGATGAGATCATGTTGGAGCCTGAATCACTGCGAGAAGGGGATGTTGAATTTTTTTTTTTTGAGACAGAGTCTTGCTCTGTTGCCCAGGCTAGAGTGCAGTGGCATGATCTTGGCTCACTGCAACCTCCACCTCACAGGTTCAAGCAATTCTCCTGCCTCAGCCTTCTGAGTAGTTGGAATTACAGGCACGTGCCACTGTGCCCAGCTACCTTTTGTTCTTTTAGTAGAGACAGGGTTTCACCATGTTGGCCAGGCTGGTCTCAAACTCCTGACCTTAGGTGATCTGCCCGCCTTGGCCTCCCAAAGTGCTGGGATTATAGGTGTGAGCCATCACACCCAGACCATGTTGAAATTTGAACAGTAGAGGACAGGATGAAAGTGTGCATGCCTGAAGCACATGGTGTATGCCCTAGAAGATAGAAAAGGGTCAAGGGTCTAACCACATCTAGCCCACTGGCTGTTGCTTGGTTGAAGTGACCTGTCAGGATGGATTCCATTACCAGTGGGAATTTCGTTACCATTATCAAGGTGCCTCACTGCTGAGAGCTCAGGACAGGGAATAACAGACTGGTGAGATGAGTAGACAGTGCTGTATTTTTGGAGCACTGAATATTCGCTCTCAGCAGCTATATAAATCATGGCCTTACTGGACCAGTCTCTAAATTCAAGCCATATCTGAGTGAACTTGGCAAATAGTCATTCACCTCTTTAGCAATAGAGGCATCTCTTTTTAGTCCTGTAAGGATTAGATAATTCAGTTTTATCTATAAAGTTAAAAAAAAATTAACAGCATAAAGAAAGTGCCATGAATGCTTTCCGAGAGCTGTTCTTGTACCCTTGATATAAGCAGGTGTCTCACAGCATGTAGCCTTTCTCAACAGACAGTCAACCCACATTTTGTACATTCAAACTAAAAAAATTAATATGAAATTATTTTAGTGAAGTTGACATATGGTGTGCCTTAACCAAATCATCAAATGAGTTGTAGTGGGTGTTCTTAGCAATCGATAAATTCATTTAATTGATCAATGAACTTACACATATGTTTAATGAATATTTATTAAGCATTTTCTTTGTGCCACAAATGTGGAAATATATTAATACCCCTTCTGTTTTATTCTAAAAACCATCTTAAATTAATTAACTTTACTCCGTTTTTTGGATGATAAGTTATCGCTGCCTACCATGTAAAAAAATGAGAGCCTTCTTGGATCTTTCAATCAAGATCTGTATGTCTAGTGGGGCATGCACAGGACAATTCTAATACACAGGTGAGCCCAGCAAGTGACGTGGCCAAGGCCCAGATGGAGCGCAGTGGGAGTACTGGTGAAGGATTCCTCCTTCTAAAGGAGGGAATCAGGTCAGCATGTGTAGAATGGAACCTTGAAGAATGTGGGGATTTGGGTGAGTAGCAAAAAGGAAGAAGATTCTTGGGGGGAGGTCAGCAGGAGCAAAACTCAAATATTTGAAAACAGGTATAGGATGAGGGGAACAGTGAGTTGTCAATATTCTTGCCATAGCACGTACCGAGAAGATTAATAGGAAATAAGACTGATCACACCCACTGCAGAAAAGCCACAGAGCGCTGGAATAACAGCTGAAGTGCTTGGATTTCACAGATTCTTTTAGAATGCATATGATTTGGCTAAAGCTGCATGAAATTTAATCTGGTAGGAGGCAGCTGAAGCCCTGAGACTAGAAGAGACGGCTGCTAGAAGGCTGAGTGACAGTAGAGACCCTTTCAGGTGACTTCATTTCTCAGGGTGAAGAAGGGCGTCCCCACCCCAGCACTAGTGACAATCTGGGCAGGACACTTTTTTTGTTGTGCAGGGTTGTTCTGTATATTGCAGAATGTTTAGTAGCATCCTGATCTTTACTCCTGGAGGTGAGTAGCACCCTCCCATTCGTGAAAACCCAGATAATCTACAAACATTGCCAAATGTTTCCTTGGGCCAAAATTTTCCCCACTGAGAACCACTGGAGTAAAGGAGCCAGGAGTAGTCTGAGAGTTAGTACTAAATCGTGGAGCTAAGGTTCAAACCTCGGCCCTTCTAAATGTAAAAGGCCTTTTGCACCAATCAGCACTGTCTATTATGCTTCTACTTCATACCCTGGTATGCACTCTCTCTCTCTCTCACACACACACACGTACACACAAACACATGTACTCTAATACACACATACACATGCATAACCACACACAGGTACACATACATACATACACAGATATAACCTAGGTAAAGTGAAGCCTACAGGGTACTAGGAAGCTAGGTGTAAGCGAGTGTGGGCCTGGAGTGCAGGGCAGGGGAGGTGGAGGTGCAAAGCTGGATGAGGCTGTTTTGGGGACTCTCATTCTTCTCCTAACCAGTCCCAACCCCTGATAAAGGAGGACAGAGAACATGGTGGTTTTGTGTCAGTGACGATGGGACTGGCAAGGAGAGGGCAGCAGTCTAGCCTGGCAGTGTCAGGATGACCAGGGATGATGGGATCCACTTCCTTGCCATCTGCCCTTTGGCATGGCCTTTTGCTATGGACTCGGGGTGCCAGGGAGGAATAGTGGAAACAATCAAGAATTTGGGGAGCGTTCGGTCTCATCTCACTGTTTGCTGGATCTCTGGCTCCAGCAAGCAGCTTCAGCTCAAGTTCTCAGAGCCTGTTTCCAAATCTGGTAAATGGGATAATACAATGGTTTTCATTATATGAGACGATATTATAAAGAGCCTGATGACATCAGTCACAGTGTAGAAATGTGATAAATAGTGGCTATTTTATTATTATTGCTAAAAGCTTAAATGATGTAGTCATATATCCAAGATGATTTTGATAACAAATGGTCTGAACTCATAAGATGGTTGACTCAGAACCTTTGTAAGTTAATGTATTTGCATATCGATCAATTAGTCTTTATTGGATATTGCTTGTTTGCATTCCTTAACTTACTCGATTGCTTTGGGTGTTAAATTTCTACTCCTAAGAAAACTTGTATTTCACATTACAAGTTAACAATATATAATCTATTTCTAAATTTCTGGGTTATTAGATAAAGCCTCACATCTGATTGACCAAATTAAATATACTCCTGTGATTTTCCCTGGAGTTATAATGTCCCATGTTAGTAGCCTTTTAAATGTGTTTAAATTAATCTGACTCTGTGCCTATAAAATTGACTTCAATGAAATCTTTTATGAGCTTTCATAACTCTAACTCGCATGTTCTAAATGTTTTTAAGTATCTGATTATATGAAATTTTGTGTAATATTTGTGTGCATACACACCCACAATCCCATACAAGTGTGCACCATTCATCATTGTTCTTGCTCTATCGACTTACTCTGCAATGTTATCCACAAAGCAATTAGATTTGTTTGGCATCAGTTGTCCAACTCAATCCATTATTTCTGTTCTCCTTTCTGCTGTTCAAGTAGGAAAAAAATCTCTTGTTTTCTTACATTACTTTTTAAAGAGCCACATTTAGACCTTTTGCATGTCAGTTGCCATATTCGATTTGCTCAGGTTGATTTACAAGGTGATGAGCTTTGAAAGACATTTCCCACAGGACATTTGTTTTCTTTGACGCTATTTTGCTGCTAGATGCTTGGTGTTTTTGTTACTCAAGGCTGTGATCATTGCTGGTTTTATTAATTGGTTGATGGTTAGGAATTTGTTTCAAACAAATATTGCCAAGTTTATAGCATGCCATTCTTGTGGTTACTTTATAGATTACCATCTTATCTTATTGTTACTAAGCAATTAAGAAGTCCACTAAAAATAAGTGTGTAACAAAGATTTAAGAGTCATCAGTATATAATGGGGTTATTGCTTTCCAAAAGTATCAGTGGACTGCTTTTTACATCTTTGTCCCCTTATTTCTTCTGAAGCACATTTGTTATGACCTTGGAATTATCCTTGAAAACACTCTCCTTTACCATCTGTATGTTCACAAGTAATTTGGTGGAAGGTAGAAAGAAGTTACTATTATTATTATTTATTATTATTTTATTGAAGGAACCTTGAAGTCAGACATGTTTGCATTTCATCCTGGCCACATCACTTGTGAACTGGGTAAGCTTGGCAAGCTACTCAGCACCTGTGAGCCTTCGATCTATTGCCTGTAAAATAGAGTGAATAATACCTCCTCCATCCAGTGCCTGGACTGCTAAATGTGCCTGCAGAGAAGAGGAGTCTAAGAAAAAGGAGGCTAAGAATAATACAATGAGAAAGAGGAGGCTGAAAGCAGAATCTGAAGGTAATTCAACAAGGTCCTTTTGCTAAGGCAGAGACTTTATAGATAAATTCTCAATAGGTAAGAAACTATTCTATTCGGGGTATTGCAGAGACTATTACAAAAGGCTTTCTAGCTTTTTTAAGTTATAAAAGGAAAACAATATGAAGTTTTATATGTTTATTTCAAATTTAATTCTAAATTGTTTTTAATACTTTTTATGATCTTGCAATTAAAATACATATTTATAATTATTTTCTTTATATTTTTAAATGCACTTAGATCTTATAATTTCTGCAACTTATATTTTTTACCTAAAATATATCAAAAACAGCTTTTCAGGTTGATATTTAAAGTTACAACTCATTATTTTCATGGCTGCAAAACATTTAGTAAGACGGTTATACCATAATTCATTCACAATTTTTCTTTTCTTTTCTTTTCTTTTTTTTTATTTTTGAGATGGAGTCTCACTCTGTCACCCAGCCTGGAGTGCAGTGGCACCATCTTGGCTCACTGCAATCCCCGCCTCCCGGATTCGAGCAATTCTTCTCCCTCAGCTTTCTGAGTAGCTGGGACTGTGGGTATGTGCCACCACATCTAGCTAACTTTTTTTTTTGAGACGGAGTCTTGCTCTGTCACCTAGGCTGGAGTACAGTGGCTTAATCTCAGCTCACTGCAACCTTCGCCTCCTGGGTTCAAGCAGTTCTCCTGCCCAGCCTCCTGAGTAGCTGGGATTACAGGCGTGCACCACCACACCCAGCTAATCTTTGTATCTTTAGGAGAGGCGGGTTTTCACCATATTGGCCAGGCTGGTCTTGAACTCCTGACTGCATGACCCACCTGCCTCAGCCTCCCAAAATGCTGGGATTACAGGAGTGAGCGACTATGTCCAGCCCCATTCACAATTTTTCTATTCATGTGGGTATTTAAGTTTTTTCCTTTTTTTTTTTTTTTTTTTTTGCTATTACCAACAGTGTTGCAATAAACATATTAAGATACATGCCTCCTTTGGGCACTGAAAGTTTTATTTCTATAGAATCTGTTCCTAAAAGGAAGATTGCTGAGTTGTTGGTTTTAAAGTTATTTATCTATAACATGCTTGCCATTTTGATCTATGAAAGGTGTACCTTGTTTCAATTTACATATTCACAATTACAAGTGTGGTTTAGTGTTGGTTCATTCAACAAATATTTACCGAGCACCTACTATGTGCTAAGCAGGCCGGTATTGACTTATGATGGCAGAATGGGCACAGCTCTTTCAAACTCCATGTTCACTGATGTTAATTTGGTTATTAGAAACCTGCCAAGGTGAGACACCTTAAACCTAGAAGATGGTAATATTTTATAATGAAAGAAAAAGTAGAGCAAGGTAAGGAGGATTAGGAGTGTGTGTGTGTGTGTGTGTATTTTTATATATGTCCTAGTGTGTGTGTTGTGTGTATCTGTGGCACGGTGTGTGTGTGTGTGTGTGTGTGGCGTGTGTGTGGTATGTGTGTGTGGTGCGTATGTGTTGTGTGTGCATATCTGTGTGGTATGTGTGGTGCATGTGTGATGGTGAGGGTATTCAGTTTTACATGAGGTGGTCAGAGGTGGGCCTTTTGAGAAGACACTTGAGCAGGTTTGAAGGAAGTGAGGGAATATAGAAACCTTGAAGAGAAGCATTCAAGGTGGAGGAGACATCACTGCGAAGCCCCGATTAGGAGCATACCTGGGTTTCTCAGAAGCAGCACAGCAGGCACTATGGCTGGAAAGGAGGGAGCAAGAGGGAGATTAATAGGGGGAAAGTTCAAGAGATAAGGGGGCCTGCAGGTATTGTGAGGTCTTTGCTTTTCCCTCTGAGTGAAATGAGAGCCATTGCTGGTGTTATGGACTGAAATTGTCCCCCTAAAATCCATAGATTGAAATCTTAACTCCCATTATAGTGGTATTAGGAGGTAGGACCTTTGGGAGGTGATTAGGTCATGGGAACAGAGCCTGCATGAATGGGATTTGGGCCCTCTGAAAGGGACCCCAGAGAGCACTCTAGCCCTTGAGAAGTCAGCAGTCTGCTACCTGGGAGAGGCTCCTCACTAGACCCCAGTCACACTGGCACTTTGATCTTGGACTTGTGAGCTTCCAGAACTGTGAGGAATACATTTCTGTTGCTTATGAGCCATGCTGGCCTGGGTTATAGCATCCCAAATGAACTAAAACAGCCAGGTTTTGAGCAGAGTTGTGACCTGACCTCACTTATGAAGAGCATGAGTTTCTAAGTTTGTGAGTATTTTGAGTTTCTGTTTTTGAGCATTGCCTGCTTATATCCTTTATAGATATATCAGTTGGATCAGTTTAATTTTACTTATCAGTTTGCAAGAACTCTTTATATGTTACGTATAGTTATTATTTGCTTGCCATATGTTCTAGCAAATACTTTCTCTTAGGCTGTAGTTTGTCTTTTGATTTTGTTTAGTTTCTTATGCTTTACTTTTATATAGTTAGGTAACGTATGTGTAAGTCATTTCCTTTCTGTTACCTGGGTTGACTGTCTGTTAAAAAAGACCTCTTGATTCTATTTGAACATGGATGGAGCTGGAGGCCATTCTTGGCAAACTAACACAGGAACAGGAAACCAAATAGTGCACGTTCTCACTTATAAATAGGACTAAAATGAGGAGAACACATGAACACTTAGAGGTGAACAACACACGTTGGGGCATACAGGAGGGCGGAGGGTGGGAGGAGGGAGAGAGTCAGGAAAAATCACTAATGCATAATAGGCTTAATACTGGCTGACAAAAGAATCTGTATTTCAAACCCCCATGACACAAGTTTACCTATAAAACAAACCTGCACATGTACCCCTGAAGTTAAAATAAAAGTTCAAACAAGCAAGACCTCTTTACACTGAGCTTATAAAACTGTTATCCTTTAAGTTAGTATTTATATATATTTTTGTTATACTTTAAGTTCTGGGGTACCTGTGCAGAATGTGCAGGTTTGTTACATAGGTATACACATGCCATGGTGGTTTCCTTTACCCATTAACCTGTCATCGACATTAGGTATTTCTCCTAATGCTATTCCTCCCCTAGTCCTCCAGCCCCTGATAGACTCCAGTGTGTGATGTTTCCCTCCCTGTGTTTATGTGTTCACATTGTTCAACTCTTATGGGTAAGAACATGTGGTGTTTGGTTTTCTGTTTCTGTGTTAGTTTGCTGAAAATGATGATTTCCAGCTTCATCCATGTCCCTGCAAAGAACATGAATTCATCCTTTTTTATGGCTGCATAGTATTCCATGGTGTGGATGTGCCACATTTTCTTTATCTAGTCTATCATTGATGGGCATTTGGGTTGGTTCCAAGTCTTTGCTATAAGGTTTTAAAACCATCTGTAATTTATTTTTGCAACATAACAATATTCTCTTAAATTTATTTTGGTTTAAGGCTTGGTAAACTATGGCCCATTTACCAACTCCGGTCTGCTACTCATTTTTCTAAATGAAGTTTTATTGGAACACAGCTATGCCCAATTGTTTACATATCATCCTTGGCTCTTTTCTTCTTCCAAAGTCAAAGTCACTGAAAAAGAGACTGTAAGGCCTGCAAAGTTGAAAACATTTACTATCTGTATGTTTGTAGAAAAAAGTCTGTTTTAGCTGATGGATAGACAATTATTTAAATGTCACTATTAAAAATAATAATTTCTCAATCATTTAAATATCATAATTATATAGACTAATTTCCAATCATGCATATTGTTTTGTACCAGTACTGTTTGTTCTGTTCACTCATCTGTCTATTCCTGTGTCAATATTGCTCTTATAATACCTTTGTGTACATTTAAAACTTTGAAAAGCAAATTACCTTTTTTATTTTTATTTTTTGAGACAGAGTTTCGCTCTTGTTACCTTGGCTGGAGTGCAATGGTGCGATCTCAGCTCATCGCAACCTCTGTCTCCTGGGTTCAAGCAATTCTCCTGCCTCAGCCTCCCGAGTAGCTGGGACTACAGGCACACCACCATGCCCATCTAATTTTTGTATTTTTAGTAGAGACGGGGTTTCACCATGTTGGCCAGGATGGTCTTGATCTCTTGACCTCATGATCCACCCTCCTCGGACTCCCAGAGTGCTGGGATTATAGGCATGAGCCACCATGCCTGGCCGCAAATTACTTTTCATTATTTGCTTTCAAATTTTTCTAGGAAATTCCCACACACTTATTTTTTCACATAAAGTTTAGAAAAAATTCCCACTTTAAAAAACTGAGATCCTGATTGGTGTTATAGTAAGATGACATGTTGGTTTAAATAAAATTGGAAATATTATGATATTAAAAGTCTTCCAATCCAGAAACATGCTATGTCTTTCTATTTATTCATGTTTTAGTTTATGTCCTTTTATAACTTTTTATAGCTCTTTTCATATAGGCCTACTAATTTTAAGTGAAATTTAATCTATGATATTTTGTAGTTTTTACTACTTTTGTAAATGAGATTTTCCTTTTTGCATACCTATTTCTAACATGAAATCGTTAGCATTAAAATCCATCTAGTCAACTTGGATACAGCCACCTTACCAAATTGTTTTATTATTTCAAGCACGTTTTTAGTAGTGTTTTGTAGTTTCTAGGCAAGCCATCAAATGGGGATATTTTTGGGTTTTGACTATGGAAATAGCTACTGTTCCTGTTTTTTAATCATGATGACTTTCATATTTCACCTTTGTTGCTGCATTTTTACTTGGATATTGTTAATTAGACTTTTCCATGTTTGGACTGCTTCTCTTATTCCCATGTCACTATGAATTTTAATTAGGAATGTCGTCTAAATTTTATTCAATACAACTTTAGCATGTGTTGATATAATCACATTGTTTTTTGCTTTTTTTTCTCTTTAATTTGTTCATATAATAAGTTATATTGAGAAATTTACTGAATGCTGAACCAGTCGCCATGGAGTGCACTTCACTTAGTTGAAAATGTGACATTCTAAAATATGATGGTCTACGGCCATACCACCCTGAACATGACCGATCTCGTCTAAAATATGATGCTCTATTTAGTTTGATTATAATTTATTAGGAATTTTTATGTCTATCTTTAAAAAGAAATTGGCTATAGTTTTCTGTGATAGCTTTATTAAGTTTTGATATCTTGGTCTATGTCTTGAGAGAATTTAAATAAAGGATAATTGCTCTGAACCAAATTGTGTATTTGCAAAATTTGTGTGCTGAGGCCCTAACCTTCAATGTGATTGTATTTTGAGACAGGACCTATAAGAAGGTGATTAAGTTTAAATTAGGTTATAAAGGTGGGGCCCTGATCCCATAGGATTAGTGTATAGTGAGTTTCCTAGTAAGAGGCATCTGACCTCCCTTCCTTCTCCACCCCTAGCTCAGTCACCACAGAAAGGCCTCCCAAGCAAACAGTGAAAAGGTGGCCATCTGCAAGCCAGGAGAAGGGCCCTCGCTGGAAATGGAATCTGCCAGAGCCTTAATCCTGAGCTTGCAGCCTCCATTATTGCAAGAGAATGAATTTCAGTTGTCAAACCTACCCAGTCTGTGATATTTTGTTACAGTCAGTGCTGACTAAGATAATACAGTTGCTGTAAATGTTGCAGCTGATGTATAGAAAGGTAGTTAGAACTCAGCTATAAAACCTAGATATTACAACTTAAAGTGGTAGACGTTTATAATCTACTAACCACTTGTTAAAATTGATTAATCTTAAAAATGTCTGTTTCCCTAAAATATCATATTTCTTTAAAATTTCAAGTTTTCATTTTATAGAGTTGAACCTACTTTTCTGTGACTGGTACTTTATTTATGCTCTGCAGCTTCCTCATTCTTGGTTTTATATAATTTAATTTCCTTTCTTTTCGTGTTGATTGGAGATGCCAGGAAGTTACAGACTTGACTTTTATTTTCTCTGTTAAAAGGGCTATGTTTTATAAAACTTTTTTTCTGATGTTTGCAATTTTATTAATTTTAACTTTAGCTCTATTAATTTTGTTTCCTACATTACATTAGTTTCTTTTATTATGTTTTTCAGCCTTTCCTCCTCCTCTCCCTTAGGAGTAGCAATACTACTACTGATAAACACTTTCAGGACTAAAAATTGTCCTCTGAACCTTTTGTTACCGTATATGTTGGGATATAAAACAATCTCTCCTTTTTACATTTTAATTCCTGACTTATTCAGACTTGGGAGAACTTTTTTACATGTATAAATAAATTTAAAAATTTGAAAATTCACCTTAAAGTTTCTCTTTGAGCCAGGGTTCTGGCACCCACTACTGTTTTTATATGCAACAGATATCACTATCTTTAAAAAATTCTATAAACTTAACAAAAAGTTAGATTATTCTGTATCCATCCAGTTGATATAGACCTGTTACTCCTTTCAGATGAGAAGCCTGTCAGTGTGGCAGTGGATGGGAGGACTTGTTTCTTGAGTGCTTTAGAGAAGGTCAGATTTGCAAATTGCATTATATCTCTTGAGGGTCCTCAGAAAAGGTCTTTGATCCAGGTGTTCTGAGCCTGATAATGTAATCCTCTCAGTACTATTACTGCTGCTGCCAGTGTTACTGCTCCAAGGGGCTGCCCATGAGCCAGTAAGCAGCTATCAGGCCTCCAGCACAGAGGCACTTCCCGGAGAGATGAACCTTTCTCTTTGAGATGGAGTCTGTTGCCCAGGCTGGAGTCCAGTGGTATGATCTCTGCTCACCACAATCTCTGCCTCCCTGGTTCAAGTGATTCTCCTGCCTCAGCCTCCTGAGTAGCTGGGATTACAGGCATGCACCACCACACATGGCTAATTTTGAATTTTATTAGAGATGGAATTTCTCCATGTTGATTAGGCTGGTCTCAAACGCCTGACTTCAGGTGATCCACCTGCCTCGGCCTCCCAGAGTGCTGGGATTACAGGTGTGAGCCACTGTGCCTGGCCGAAGTGAACCATTTTTTAAAGCCACCATAGATCTACAATGTTCTAGGCAATTTTATTGCCATCTCTCCCAACCAATATGCCAGTTCCTTCTCTTCCAGACTCTAGCAGCCATCCAGAGGGTGGTGGCAGCCCAGTAGGGAGGGCAGCTGAAGAGAGTCAAATAACTGAGCTTTCCTTGCTGCCTTCTTTCTAAGTCAATTTAAATAAGGATTTTCTCCTTTTGGACACATTTCAGATTATATTAGTCCATTTCCACGCTGCTGATAGAGACATACCCAAGACTGAGCCATTTAGAGATGAAAGAGGTTTAGTGGACTTGCAGTCCCACGTTGCTGGGGAAGCCTCACAGTCACAGTGGAAGGCAAGGAGGAGCAAGTCACTGCTTACATGGATAATGGTAGGCAAAACATGAGAGCTTGTGCAGAAAAACTCCCCTTTTTAAAACCATCGGATCTAATGAAGCTTATTCACTACCATGAGAACAGCATGGGCAAGATTTGCCTCCAGGATTCAATTACCTCCCACTGGGTCCCTCCCACAACATGTGGGAATTCAAGATGAGATCTGGGTGGGGACACACCAAATGATATAATTCTGCCTCTTGCCCCTCCAAAATCTCCTGTCCTCACATTTCAAAACAAATCACTCCTTTCCAACAGACCCTCAAAGTCTTCATTCATTTCAGCATTAACTCAGATGTCCACAGTCCAAAGTCTCATGTGAGACAAGCCTAGTAGCTTCTGCCTATGAGCCTGTGAAATCTAAAGCATGTTAGTTATTTCCTAGATACAACAGGAGTACAGGCTTTGGGTAAATACAGCCATTCCAAATGGGAGATATTGGCCCAAACAAAGGGACTACAGACCCCATGCAAGTCTGAAATCCAGCAGGGCAGTCATTAAACCTCAAAGTTCCAAAATGATCTCCTTTGACTCCATGTCTCACATGCATGTCACACTGATGCAAGAGGAGGGCTCCCATGGCCTTGGGCAGCTCTGCCTCTATGGTTTTGCAGGGTATTATCCCACTCCTGGCTGCTTTCATGGGCTGGTATTAGTGTCTGTAGCTTTTCCAGGCACCCAGTGCAAGCTGTTGGAGGA